>NC_036657.1:2502408-2794524 GCF_002806865.2 Cucurbita pepo subsp. pepo | reverse complement strand
ATATATATATATATATATTTGATAAGTGGATAAGTCATTTGTCTATTTATTTAAAAATAAAATAAAATTACAAATCTGTTCAATAAAAAAAATTAAATATACAAAATTCAATTATATGAAAAGCAAATCTGTTAATTTTAAAATGCCAATAATGAGGTTAAATATAAAGTTGAGAATTTAGAGGCTTATTAAAAACAAATTGTATTTGTAGAAAAAAAAAAAAAAAAAAAAAACAAATACAAACTCAAATTACNAAACAAATACAAACTCAAATTACCATAAAAAAAATATTTTCATTAAATCCAATATAAAAATATAAGAGTAAATCCAACCCAAATTTTTATATGAAATTAAAATTTTAAAATATATATAATATTATAGAAAAAACTTAGGGTAAAAATTGACGAATTAGATTTTTATTTTAATTTTTTTCTCTTTCATTTAAGTCCTAACAACTTTTTTTTTCTTGGAAATTAATTTAATACTTTTCATCGTACAAAATATCATCAAACTTTTTTTTTTCTTTTTTGAAAAGTAATTAAAATAATGACCAATTTTTTTCCTAGTTGAACATTTTGACTAAATGAAGAAGAAATGTACACGCTTTAGAAAAGTTGTAAAACTAATAAATATAAATTCAAATATCAAACACTCACAAATCATCGGGTCTTAACTTTTATAATTATTTTAAAAGTAAAGTATAGTTGTAATCGAAAGAAATCGAAAGAAATTCAACAATTGTGGTTTGAGTTGTATAGTCTAGTTGATTCAATTATCGAGTCATATGAATACCCTTGACCCACGCGATGCTTTCTCCTCAACTTTAATATATATATATATATATATATATATATATATATATATATAATAGAAAATATTATTTGCTAAGTGCACTTCAAAGTACAAGAAAAATTATACAAAGTACATGTTTGACTTTTTTGGGTGTTCTGACTTTTAAGAGGTAAATATTTGACTTTTTTGGATTTGAACCATTAATCTAATCTACCGACTACATTCCGTTGCCGGCCCGTGGAAATTTGACACCATACGGTCTTGAACATGCAACGTCTCCATATTTATTTCTTTTTGAAAGTCATATCTCCCTATTTAATTTCTAAATTTTAAATATATAATTCTCAAACCATGGTTGTGTCCATATTAATTAATATGTCAATGGTTTTTATATATACTAAGATGTGTAAATACACAATTGGTTGGGTAATAAAAAATGGAGAAAAATTTCCCGCATGGAACTTAAGTCNTAAGTTTCACGGGATGAGGATTAAAATAAGAGATAGGACAACCCCGTAGACATCTTTAGAGACAAGAGATCGAACTATTGATCTTTGAGATTGAAACAAGAGACGAAACAACCCCATAGATATCTCTAGAAATGAGAGATCAAACTATTGATCTTTGAGATTGAAATAGAAGACGGGACAACCTCATAGATATCTCTAGAGATAAGAGATCAAACTATTGATCTTTGAGATAGTATTAAAAGGAAAAACACATTTGTCTATGAAAGATGAGCACATTTTATATCACTTTCGCTCATGGTTTAGGCCTTAATAAAATAAATTAGGGGTTAATAAAAAAAAAACATAATAAGTAAATTATATGATACAAGTTTACAAATTCATCCTTATGGAAATTGAGCCCAGTTCAACTGACAAAAAGTATATAAATTTGATAAAAACGTATTAAATATTGAAAGAAATGTGTATGAACTCGAACTACAATTCTTTGGTTGACAATTCCACGTAACAAGTCAAAGATGTATTAATTATAAGGCAATGAAAGTCAAGAACCTGAGTCAAAAGAACAAAGGGTCTTTAAAAAATTAAAAATTGGTAGGTTTGAGCTGGGTGGCTATGCTTTAAATGGAGTGAGTCAAGGCTTTCTAGAGGATTATAAACCTGATGTTCTTCCATTAATTGCTATTTTTTTTAGCCTGAGGAGGCCCAAATTATTGGCCCATTACTTGTCCCTGAATCTAAGGCGATTATTGTCGATGTCTCTAAGCATGTTCAACTACAAGAATCTAATTCGAAGGCAATAAAGCAGTAGATCCTGAAATATTGGCATGGGATTTCAGCAATTTCAATTCCATTTTTCGGTCTTTTTCAAATGAAATTGACCATGCATACGCAAGTTGAAGTAAACATTAGTGCAGGCCTATCAGAAGATAGACTCAACTTTCATAATGTTCACTTGAGCAGAGCATAAAACAGCAATGGCAAGACTAACTTTCCCTTCACCTGTGAGAGAGAAAGTTATCGACCTTCTCCCGGTCTAACTTTCCCTCGACCCGTGAGAGAGAAATTTGCCAACCTTCTCCCGGTCTCATGCAAGTGCTGTATAAAGAATTATTTCTTTGTCTTCTATTTCAAAAAAACAGAAAATGTAGAACACCCGCCCAAGCCCAAATCCTCCGCTCAGATATTGTTCTCTTTGGGCTTTCCTTTTCGGACTTCTCCTCGAGGTTTTTAAAATGCGTATGCTAGGGAGAGGTTTCCACATCCTTATAAAGAATGTTTTGTTCCTCTCTCCAACTATCCAACTAATGTGGGATCTCACAATCTACCCCCTTTCAGAACCAACGTCCTCGTTGATACTCGTTCCCCTCTCCAATCAATGTGGGATCTCATATTAACCTTCTCCAAAATCACCTCTAAACAATGTTTTTAAGTTCTATGCTGTATTTTGAGATCTAATACCTTTCTGCTTTCCAAAGAAGCTTTCAAACTTGTTAATCGGAAACAAAACCAAACAAATGTTGGAATCACTGACATAAAGATTTTAGACTGAAGTCTAAAAATCCTTCAGTTAGTATAAGAATTTCATAGAATTCAATACTTGGAGATAATCCAATGAAAATTAGCTATATAGTTGGCTACGGAAACAATATTCCCACCCATGTCTACACCGGGGTGCCTCAATTCCTTGGGCCAAGCTTAGCAAGCAATTTAGGTTTAGTTGCAGCGCTCATCCCTCCACAGGGACTTTCCAAGTGACACTACAAGTTTTAATGGAAAAAATTTAGGCATAGATGAGATGTCAATCTTTGATAGAATTCTTAGGGCTTCTATATATATAGCTCCTTCATTACCCTTTGGACTTCTTCTCAAAGTTTTAAAACGCGTCCAGGGAGAGGTTTACCCTTATAAGTAATGCTTTATTCCCCTCTCCAACGAATGTGAGATCTCACAATCCACCCTCTTGGGGGCCTAGCGTCCTCGCTAGCACACATTTGGTGTCTGGTTCTGGTTCTGATACCATTTGTAAAAATTCAAGTCCACTGCTAGCAGACATCGTCCTCTTTTGACTTTTCCTTTTAGACTTCTCTTCAGAGTTTGGTATAAGGTCGGTTGGGGAAACCAAAAGCAAAACCATGAGAGCTTATACTCAAAGTGGACAATATCATACAATTGTGGAGTCATAGTTCCTAACATGGTATCAGAGTCATGCCTTTAATTTAGCCATGCTAATCGAATCCTCCAGCGTCAAACAAAGAAGCTGCTAGCCTCAAAGGTGTAGCCAAAGGTGACTGAAGTGTCAAAAAAGGTGTACTTGGTTCGAGGACTCCATAGGCCTTAGGGGAGGCTCTATGGTATACTTTGTTAGAGGAGAGGATGGTTGAGGATTGTTGGGAGGGAGTCCCACATTAGCTGATTAAGGGGATGATCATGGGTTTACAAGTAAGGAATATCTCCATTGGTATGAGCTCTTTTGGGAAAATCAAGAGCTTACGCTCAAAGTGGACGATATCATACTACTAAGTAGGTTCGTGGTTCCTAAAAGTATTTTTACTCCTACAGTAAATGAGAGAAGTATTGTTTCCCTTGGCAGGATTTAGTATTCGTTGAAATTCAGTAACTAAGGCATCTTTAGAAGTGAGACTAACATGAACACATGAACAAAGATTCATAGCATTTGAAGTAATCGCTGTACATACAACACATTACAAACCCAACCAATCCGCAAATTCGATTAAAATACACTCATAAGTTTAAAGACAATCAGCACTATATTGATCTTTCAAAATTTGGGAGTCCTAAGGTTTGAAGAAAAGACCTAACCCTAGCAGCCATGAAGATCAAAAGATATGAAGTAAACCCATGACCCACAGCCGAAAAGCAACAGAACACAATAAAAATTAGATAGAGAGAGGAATTTCAATCACAGGAAAAAACCTGTTGGGGCAATCTCAAAGCCTCAGTTCTGGTGAAGCAGGTATCGTCAATAACCTCGCTCCGGCACCACCGGCAGTTGGGGCTCTGGGAACACTGTAACGCCGAAACCTTCTCGCCGCAATTAAAGATCCGTTGGTCTCTCCTTCTCTGTGAGCTCATTAAACTACGATCCGAACTGGCCGAGTTCGGTTTCCGATCTCCGGATAAACCATTACATGAAACGCAGAAGAAGAAGAAGAGGAAGGAGACTAGAACAATGGAGAGCCGGTTTGGAAGATCGGAGCTCCTTCCCATGGAAACGGAGGAAGAGCTGTGGGAATCTAAACCCCACAGCTACAATAAACTTTCAGTTTTTAGTTTAGCTATTTAATCTTGTTGTCTCATTATAAATAATAAAAATTAAAAATTTATTTTTTTATAGAACTAATTTAATTTTATATTTCTTTTGAAATATAATCCAAAAGGGAATCAGAAATTTTCAAATAAGAATAAATTAGGGATTTATGTACAGAGCATAGAAACGTAAGCGTGAGGGAGACGTAAAACAAACAACGGAGACCCATCCGTCGGTCTCTTCCACAAATTTCTTCAATTTCAGAATTTCATTGTGCTTTCGAATTCTTCAGGGGGTTTATTCATCTGGTGTGATCGATCGCTCTTGGCTATCGGATCGAGGTTCATAATTTTCTTCGATGGAGGAGAATCATCCGTGTTCTCCGACCGATTCCCAAGCCTTTGAAACTTTGGCTTCAAGAGCTTCCGATCATCCCAATTCCTTTCCGGGTTCTCCTCTGGTAAGTCTATGCATATCTTTCGGTTCAATTACGTGGTTGTTCTGTTGTTCTTCAAATATTTTTGTTCTGGTTTTGTTCCTGGTCGATTATCTGATATTAAAGTTCGTTTTCTGGCCAATTCATATGATTATAATATCGTGTAGGGCTATCCAAAACTTGATTCATTTCGAGAGCTTGACATTCCGTCGGGCGCCCAGTTTTCTCCAAGTGAAAAAACTGTTGAATTTAGGGAAAATGATTCTGAGTCACACCATAGCACTGGGGAAATGCAAAACTGTTCTAATAAGAATAGGGCAAATTATTTCTATTATGATTCGCCTATGTTGGAAGATACTGGAGTTTGGATACCAATTTCTGTTCCACCCATGTCTGAAACTGATCATGAAGAGTGGGCTAAGGGTTTTCACTTGAATGGCGGTTGCTTTCCTGAAGGTGAATCAGGGTGGAGCCAATTCTTTGAGGTAGAAAAAGAGTTAACGATGTGGGATGTGATAGTAGAAATGTTGCTTGCAGCACGAGGAAAGGTCGGTTCGATGACTTCCATGAGTAACAATGGGTATAGGTTGTCATGGATATCTAGCCATATGGTGGAGCAGGCTTTGAATGAACTGGCTCATTCGCTCACTGAAGCAAATTTTGGAAATATAAGAGAAATCCTTGAAGCTGAGCCACCCAGATGGTTGTCTGATAGCGCTGCTTCTTCTTGTATGTTATGTGGTGTGAAGTTTCATCCAATCATGTGCTCCAGGCATCACTGCCGCTTTTGTGGTGGGATATTTTGTGGGGATTGCTCTAAAGGGAGGAGCTTGCTGCCTGTAAAATTTCGTGTTGCGGATCCACAGCGAGTATGCGATGTATGTAACGTTCGGCTTGAATCTGTGCAACCATATTTAATGGATAAAGTGAGTAATGCTGCGCAGTTACCGACCCGTGACCTTACGGACCTCAGTACATTGAGGTCATGGGTAAACTTCCCTTGGGGACAGTCGATGGAACATGAGATCTATAAAGCTACAAACACCATTCGAGCTTATAATAAGGTAAATATTGAAGTCTTGAGTGTTGGTTCAATTAGTCGTTGATGCATATGGTTTGAAATGACTCTTCCTCAGAAGTATGATTATCTCATTTTTGTAATTCAAAACTATCCAGAAGATTAGGTTTGATAGTCAAAAATGGATTTTTATTATTTGTTAATGAATGAAATACTCACAAGCAGATATTGTCCTCTTTGGGCTTTTCCTTTCGGGCTTCTCCTCAAGGTTTAGAAAATGCCTCTTCCATGGAGAGGTTTCCACCCCCTTATAAAGAGTGTTTCGTTCTCCTCCCCAACTGGTGTGGGATCTCACAATCCACCCCCTTCGGGGTCTAGCACCCTTGCTGACATTCATTCCTTTCTCCAATCAATGTGGGACCTTCCAATCCACCCTCTTCGGGGCCCAGCGTTCTTGCTGGCACATCGCCTTGTAGCGTCCTTGCTGGCACATCGCCCGGTGTCCAGCTCTGATACCATTTGTAACAGTCCAACCCCTCCGTCAGCAGATATTGTCCTCTTTGGTCTTTCCCTTTCGTGCTTCCTCTCAAGGTTTTTAAAACGCGTCTGATGGGGAGAGATTTCCACATTTTTATAAAGAATGTTTCGTTCTCCCCCAACCAATGTGGGATCTTACCTAAGCTCTCCGTAAATTTCTCTGACAATCTTACGGAGAGTTTGTTGAATAAGGATTCTGATATGAACCAAGAGACATCAATCATACAATATTTTCTTTACATCTTCATTGAAGCATATTGTATGATTGATGTCTCTTGGTTCATATCATTATTGAAGCATATTGTATGATTGATGTCTCTTGGTTCATATCAGATTCTATATTTTTTCAAGTTTTCCTTAAACGTTCGTTATGTTATCCTGCTGTTGCTCAGGTGGGTTGTTTAAAGCCTGAGAAGCTAATTCCAGATGCCATTCTAGGACGAGCAAAAGGTCTAGCAATTATTACTGCTGTCAAAATGGGAGCAGTGGTTACTTACAATGTAGGAACCGGTCTCGTAGTTGCGCGCAGAGAAGATGGCTCGTGGTCTCCTCCGTCTGCAATTTCATCAATTGGTATGGGGTGGGGAGCTCAGGTCTGTGTTTCTACTCTTAACAACTCACGAGTAGTTCAAGTTTTTCTCAGTTTGTGATATCATGGTCTCTTCTCCAATGAACATCTAAACTATAATTTGGGCATTGCCTCTCTTTACACAGATTGGAGGAGAACTGACCGACTTTATAATCGTCTTGAGGACAAGTGAGGCTGTCAATGCATTCAGCGGAAATATGCACCTAGCCGTTGGGGCTGGCGTGAGCGCTGCAGTTGGAGTAATTGGGAGGACGGCCGAAGCCGATATACGAGCTGGTGATGGTGGTTTTGGCTCCTGTTATACATATAGTTCTAGTAAAGGTCTGCTGTTTCAACTTAAACATGTTTTTGAAGCCATTTTTCTGGTATAATATGATTGGAAAGCGATATCTTGGTTTGCATATTGCTGGAATTTATAAGATCTTATTTTTACTTCTGGTTGTGTGTTTGAATAACATTTCTGTATCACTTTCCAGGTGCATTTGTTGGATGTTCACTTAAAGGAAGTATTGTTACCACTCGAACACAAGAAAATGCTCGATTCTATGGTAATCAGTCGATAAGTGCCACCGACATTCTCCTTGGTTCACTCCCAAGACCACCTGCCGCTGCTACTCTATATCGTGCTCTCGCCGATCTTTACCAGAAGATCGAGAATTGATCAAGCTCAGTGTAAATTAATCATCTCAATTCACCTGATGAGAAAAATTCTATAGTTTCATTCAGGTGAGGCATTTGCCTTGTTTGGTACACGAACTGTATAGCTCCTTTTTCACCATCATTCTTTGTTTCTGTCAATATACCGTTACCTATAGTCTCTTATGCACAGTATGTACAGAAAAAGGGGCAAGGTAAAACAAAATTGAAATGTGATCTGATTCTTGGAAGTATTGTATATGCATTGATGTTATGGAGCGATTGCCACCAATATTTTCATTAGTTTCTCCGAAGTATTTCAGTAATGTTATGAAATGTTTCACTGCATTGTAATTGGAGGGGAAGGAATGGAGCAGTAGGTGAGAGCTTTGACATCCAATTAAATTGAATATTATATGGCAATGAAATATCCCTTTCAACAACGAAGGCAGGGAATCCATTAGTGGAATATAATTTTCTTTTTGGAAGGAACGAAAACAACAAATCGATTATCAAGGAAAGAATTAACCGTCAACCGAGGGGCAAATCTTTGCCAACCAATACACACGGACATCAGTTGAATTTTTCCCTTTGAAGAAAGAACCAAATTTAAGAACTCCCGACTTTCTTTCACCTGCGTTTGGACAACATATAATCACTTAGCAAGTCGCCAAAATTGCATTTAAGAGGAGATAAAGTGAGTTTACCTCGTCCTTGAATTCCCAAGTGTAAGTTCGAGATCATCAGAGATGCATTCCTCATGAATTCTCTCTCCTTCCCAAGGCTTCACCAACCCAATCGAACAACTTCCGAAGGCAAACTCCGCTGCAGTCCCATCCGTCATAGGAACATCTGAAGTATGATCGGTGCCCGCAGCAACCGTGGGCGAGCACGTCCCGCTCTGTGTAGGAGTCCAATTACGAGACCCTCCAGCAGACATTGGATTTGACATTGCCTCCTTAAATCCGAATGAAGGACCTCCAGCAGACATTGCCTCCTTAAATCCAAAAGGATTCCTAGCCACAAGGCTGAAGGTTGGTGACGATGGTCCACTTTGAGGAATCCGCATACTATCAAACCATGCTGAATCAGCCAACACCTGACGCCCAGGGCTCGGAGGGGTCGATGCAGGCAAACATGAGAAGCGCTGTGCTGCCCAAGCAGGAGCAACTGCTGGATGATTGTCCCAATCATTTGGTTTTCTGGGTGTTCGAGCAGTTGGGGAGCTCGACGGAGGGGTAACAGGTGCACTTATGGAGCCACCAGTAATATAAAGATGGTGAGGCAGCCTGGAGGAGGCTGGTGATGAAGCTGAGGAGAGGTTCTTCAGCCATGGGATGAGGGAATTGGGATCAGCAGCATTGTCATTGCCTTTAATGGCGTAACGGGAAGGGCTTGGGAAGGAAGAAGACGCAGGACTTGGGTTATAAGATGCACATGGGCTCGGCTGGTAAGATGAACATGGACTTGCAGAAGCTGATCCGCCCATGATATCGCGTTCCACAGGCTTGCATCCCTGCGAAGTGTCAATTAATTATCAGTGAAAGAATGACAATCGACAACAATTGCAGAGAAAGAAGGCATCCTAAGTTTGAGTAGAACGGTAGAAGGAAGAATCGGTAATATACTCCGGGCAAAACAATTTCAACGATTAGAAGATTGATCAATGACTAAGAAAGTTGATTCAAATCATACAAGATCGACCTATGCTGGAGAAGTATCATTGACGAATATGATGATGACCGAATACAAGTGACGCCAAAAGAAAACAAAATACCCCACTACATGTTGTCCCCCAGCGTGTTCCTGTAGCCTCGTGTTATAATGCTAAAAAGGAAACGTTGTTTGCCGAAAAGGACCAAAAGATCTGATTTTTTTTTATTAAAAAACGCATGTAGTCAAGGAAGAATCGTGAATGCTTGGTCTGAAATTATTCATTGAGCTGACTGGGATGTAGATTTTCACACAGCTTGCTGGCCCAGCTCCATTATCAAGCTGTGCTCTCAATTAACTGAAAAAAAAAAAAAAAAAAAAAAAAAAAAAAAAAAAAAAAAAAAAAAAAAAAAAAAAAAAANTGTTTCTGCAGAAGCTTGGCAATGGGTTTGGATAATTAACGAAACCAATGAAAGTATAAGCTCGAATCAAGGAGATAAAATTGGCTTAAAAAAGAACAAACTCATCCCTAAAAAGTAGCTAAACTTTCGGAGACAAGTGGAGGTTAATTTTGATGGTTTCGTAGAAGCAGTTCCTTGTGTTGGAAACATCTCGGTGTTGGCGTCTGAAAAGCTCAGAGAAATCCTCGTCGTCTTCCACCAAGGACTGAACCCGAACGAATCTTATAGTGGGCTCCAATAAAAAAGTAAAGCAGTCAACAGAATTAAGGTTGAGAGCTGACCGTCGGACTCTCTTAACAGGTCCGTGATTCTAAAATTCCCCAAATCGAAACAACTTACTATGCCCAACCCCACTTCCATAATGAAGACAACATTTCCATTGTGACCAAATTTGTCTGTACAAAATTATGCGTGCTTAGGTCTAAAACAGACAATGTCATAAAATCACAGAGAGAGGTACAACGTCCCAGCAACGGCAGATCATATTAGCATCATTTTCGCAAATTCCGATCCATACTCAAAGCAATTACAGAAACAAGAACATAACATCAATCAATCAATCCAACCAACCTAATTTCAACTAGCAATTGAAAAGAGGAGAGAAACAGTGCAAGAAATAAAGTCACATTCGGAATAAAAGAGAGCGATCGCGAGAAAGTGGGGAGAGTGAGTAAGATACCTTCCGATAGGTAGTGCCGTCTTCCTCTACAGTCCACCCAGCTTCAACACAGAGGGCTTTGAGGACCTCATTATTATCGCAGTGCTTAGGAAGCTTATAGTTTCCGTACATTCGCAGGCCAAGAAAGATCTTAGCGGCGATGGCACGTCGGCGCCTCTCACGGCGCTTGTTGTTCTCCCTCTCCTTCCAAGTGGGCATTCTCGTCCCCGATGTCATACTAAACAAGCTCTGAATCGGAGATTTCGTATTCAGAGCGGAAATTGTGAAGATCGGTGGCCGGAGAAGAAGAAGAAGAACAACAACAACAACAAAATCACTGTAAAACGGTGCGAAGTGGATGAAAGTTTCTCTCTCGAGAAAATTTGTGAGAAAATGTGTTGTTATTATAAGAGCCAGTCAGCCGGTGATTTGGGGGATTTTTCTTTTTCCTTTTTTTCTTTTTTTTTTAAATATATAATTATGAATAAAACAAATAAAATAAAAATAGAGAGAGACGTTGGGTGTATGCGTATTTTAGTACCGCGAAATTACGAATGTGTCCTTTTGTTCTTTTGTTTCCTCCCATCCCATAATCACGGAGTAGACACGTGTTTACGATTTTTTATTTATTTATGGAATTAGTCTCATGCCCTCCGGGCAGCCACTCCACGTGAGAATCACGCCCTAACCAACGTCTTTTTCTCGACGAATCACAAATGAGCCTGAAGGATCACAGTCCAGCCACGTGTCCCGGTCTCCCAGAGCTTACTGTGGTCCCGGGTGTAGGCACCATTTCCTTGCTGGCTACACTCCTAATTGAAATTTGGCTTATTTAAGATTTTACCCTCAAGCCCACGTGGCATCCATCCAGTCATTGATGTCGTTGGAAGAACTGATAATGACACCCGTGGTTTACATCACCGCCTAATAGAAATCCAGAGCGTGGGAGAGACCCCACATGGTGTAGCTTATTTTCCTCGATTTGAAAAGTGTTCGTGTCTTTTCATCCTCCTGGTTTTGTAGGGAAGATACTTCACCACTTTCTAATGTCTTGAATAGACGTTTTTTCGTGTAGATATTTTTGTTTTGATACATAAATGATGATGAGATCCATATGTTGTAAAGGTCGAGATAATGTAACCACTTAGATTCAAAATGAAAATATCTTCCGAGGATATAATTCCCATATGTAAAATCCAATTACAAAAATTCTGTGAGTAATAAACAATCATAAATAACATGGAAATCGATCAAGTTTCAGCTAGAGATGTCCAAAGGGCGGGATGGGGAGGTCATCTCGTGAAATTTTCCATTTTATTTTTGTGGGGAACCAGTTTCTAGTAGGTAATTTTTACCCGTTTATTATTCTTTTAAAAAAATACAATTATTAACTTTTTATTTTTTCACAATAATTTTTATTAACAAAATTGTTTAATTTCTAAAAATTTAAATTTTAATGTTATACCATCTTTATTTTAAATATTATAATTAGTTCACAAATTACTGATTAATATTTTTAATATATAAATATATATATTTAATATGTGTTAAACACCGGTAAAGATAAGGAATATAATCCGTAGCTTCATTTATAGAAAAATAAAATATTTCTCACTCCCTCCCCAAACCCAATTTAAATGGTCTCCTCCCCATTAGAGGTGGGTATACGCAAGGTCCCAACCCTACCGATAAAAAGAACATTTCTAGTTTTAGCCTCAAAAGTTTATCACAAAATGCGACTCTGTTGCATCTGCATTTCATCTTGTGTTATGGACCAAAATTATTTTCTATTTGGTCTTGATTTAACGCACTAAATAATTCAGTCTAGCTTACAGGTACGAATATGATCTAACGCTCTTATTTTATAGTAACTACCGTTCTTAAGGTATTGGATTGATTAGACGTGTGATTTTCATAAAAAATTGTCCAATTTTGTTTATAAGAAATCATTTACCCACTATGAACACAAAAATGTAATTCACAAAATTAACGTCGTGAAAAAATAACCAAAAAAGATTAACCGAGGCAAATTCTCACTCTCAAATATTGCTAAATGGTACATATAAATTTAATAATTCAATATATGACCAAATACACTTTCAATTTATAGGATTGGGCTGAGGCCCATTTATGGGTCAGGTTTCAATTTGTAGCTCGAGTTTGAGGGTCTTTTGGTAATCTTATACCATAACTTATAGTTGATGTAGAACTTTTGGTGTGGTTTTTTTTTTGTTTTTTCAAGAGAGAATAAATTCTGATTAGTTAAATTTGTTTAATCCTTTCTTNGCTAGCTTATTGACTCTAGATGGATATGAGAGTGAAATATTGTTTATTTTATTTTACATTTATTTATATTTTGTGATTAAGTTTAGACATTATTTTGATACGATTTTAAATGCTTTGTAAGTTGAATTTTATGTAATTTATTGAAGGGGAAGATATTAATTACAATAATTATTTAAATTTAGAGTTAAAAAGCGATGGAATTGAAAGGGTAAGAGAACTGAATATTTCCTTTAAAAAAATTGTTTTTTAAACATAACAAGAGAATGGTTTAATTTAATTCCGCAGTTAACGGTAGTGGTGGTGAACAGCCCACACGTGCGCCGCGGACGTGTAGACGATATTAAATTATAATGAAAATTGAGGAATGGAGTCCGGCTATTGATGAGACGCCGAGTGCGGGGGGACATTTTTAGTTGTCATGCACTTTATTTCTTCTATTTCTCTCTCTCTCTCTCTCTCTCTGTTTTTTATTTTCTTTAAAAAAAAAACAATTATAAAAAATAATTAAGGATACAGATATTATTTCCTTAAATCTATGGATATTTTGAAATGTAATAATAATTGTTCACTAATAATAAGATTATTTTAAAATATGATTTTCATCTAAATTAATCCGTTTAAAATTCAAGATAATTCAACATGATTTTAGTCCCAAAATGATTATAAATCTTAATAACAAAATCTATTGCTTAATTTGGAATTCAAATATAAAAACCCATAAATAATTTAGTGAGCACATATGAAAATGAAGCGGTGTCGTTTTGGGTCAGTGGTTTGTCCTTTTCTTTTACATAATCATATATTTAGCATTTTTTATATGCCTACACTTATATAGCATAATGTGGCAGCCAAAAATATATTCTCAACTATAGGGGCCGTATTCATATGTAAAATAATGCACCATATATAAAATAGCATATGCTCAGCCATCAAATCATATTGTTTCGTTTTTTTTGTATCTAGATCACACACATACAAGAAAGGATACATAACTTCATCGCATAACTACTTTGACTCGAATAGTTGTAACGAGCTAAAAGACTTGATTGTGTTCAAACATGTTTTTATGTTGGATCGTGATGTTTTATATTTATGGTCTAGATTACACCTATACACGAAATGATACACCACTTCAATTTGAATAACTTCAATTATGTTTTTAAAGGAGAAATGACGGAACTTTTTAATTTATCTTTGTAATAGAACTTCGATAGAATGTTGAGTGGAAATTAAGACTTGAAATCGTGTGAAGAAGAATTGAAACCATTTAGTTCGAGTCTCAGTTTTTATGGTAAGTCGTTGTCACATCGTTTTGACGAAAATATATAATGAAATTATTCTAATTCTTTTTTTAAAAAATGTATATGGTTTTTTTTTTTTTTTCAAACTACAAGATATAAATTGATATATATATATATATTGGTAAACTATTTGATGAATAAAAATTTGTAATATTAAATTTAATTCAATTGGGTAGAAGATAAAAAAAAAAAACAATTTGAAATTTAACAAATAAACATTTACCACACAAGGATCGAATATATATTTTGCCCAAAATAAATTGAGAGAGAATTAATTTGTTTTTCCAAAAAAGGAAAATAAGAGGGAGTAGTTCGTAATTTTGAGATATGGCGAATGATTATCTTCCACGTGCGCCTCCTTCAATTTGGCACATTTTAATAATTGGATGCTTTAATAGTTGCCTTATCCTTCAAGTTCCAGCGCTTTATCTTTTTCCGCCATTTTAGTGACTGATAATTTTCTTCAAGCCCGTGTTAGGCAGTGCATCAATCAAAGATTTCGGTGTTTCCATGTAGGTTTCTCCCAATCAAAGCGAAGGAAAAGAGGTACAGGTGCCCTCAGAGTTTGGATTTTTAATCGTTCGTCTCTTTTCCCCCCTCCTCTTTTTGTTTGTTGAATCTAAGGGCATTTTTTAATCGTCTTTCGTTTCCACTTTTTTGTTATTTCAATTGAATTCATTGGATTTCATTAAGTATTTTATTACTTCAGTTCAAACCGTTAAATTCCGTTCCGCAACTCTCTGTTCTTTTGTCTTCTTTAGGCTATGTTGAGCAAGTTCTACTCGAGTTGACTGGAGAAGGGTCAATGCAAAATTCGTAATTTCTTTCAAAATCCCATATGGAAATCGATAATTCTGAATTGGGTTTGCCTGGAAATCAAGCTTCGATGGAAATTTCTGGGATTCACCAGTGTTTTTGTGATTTAAATGAAGACCCAACTGGGGGTTTTTGCTTTTGAGGTTTGAAGTTCTTTGGTGGATTATCGTTGTTGTTCTTGAAGTTTGATGTGGTGAATCTGTTGAGAGTTGTATTGATATTTTTGTAAGGATTTTGATACGCGATCTTCTGTTTGCAATTTGGTGGATTGGGAGTTGTTAATGTACAGCTTTTGGTTTCTTAATTTGGGGGTTCTTATTTTGGGGATTGGAGAGGTTAGGATATAGAATGGATGAAGCTCAGGGAAGCGGCTTGACTTCGTTGCCTCCATTTTTAGTCAAAACATATGATATGGTCGATGATCCTTCAACCAATTCGATTGTTTCATGGAGTTCAAGTGATAAAAGCTTTGTTGTTTGGAAACCACTGGAGTTCTCATCAGTTTTGTTGCCTAAATTCTTTAAGCATAGCAACTTCTCGAGCTTCATCAGGCAGCTCAATACTTATGTAAGATGATAAGTTTTTCATTTACTTGCTTATTGTTGTGATTGTGTCCTTGTTTTTGTTTTCTGAACATTTTGTTCATTACTTTAGGGGTTCAAGAAGGTGGATCCTGATCAATGGGAATTTGCCAATGATGATTTTGTTAGAGGTGAGCAACACCTGATGAAGAACATCCACAGGAGAAAACCAGTTCATAGTCATTCTTTACAGAACCCCCATGGACAAGGAGTATCTCCTCCGCTAACTGAAGTCGAGAGAAAGAGCTTCGAGGATAACATCGAGACGCTGAAACGGGATAAAGAGCAGCTTGTTCTTGAGTTGCGGAAACACAAACAAGAGTATCAAGGAGTTGTGTTGCAAATGCAGAATTTGAAAGATCGCTTTCAATGTGTTCAACAAGGCATGCAATTATTTATCAGTCTGATCGCTCGTTTTTTGCATAAACCAGGACTTCGCTTGGATCTTCTGCCACAATTGGAAACTTCTGATAGAAAGAGGAGATTGCCTAGAGTTTCTTACAACAATAGTGAAGATAACCTTGAGGATAATCAGATGGGGACAACTCAAACCATTAGTAGAGAAAATATGGATTGTAGTTTTGATCCAATTTTGAAAGAAGAACAGTTTGAACTTCTTGAGACATCCATAGCCTTTTGGGAAGGCATTATCCATAGTTATGGTCAAACAATTAGTCCACTTGATTCCAGCTCAAACCTGGAGTTGGGTGGATCTGTAAGTCATGCCAGTAGCCCTGCTGTAACTTGCAGGCAAGTTAGTGAGGAGCTTCGGTGTAAATCACCAGGAATTGACATGAATTTGGAGCCCATGGCAACCGTTGCTCCTGAATCTGTAGCCTCGAAAGATCAGGCAGCTGGAGTCAAAGCTCCAGTACCAACTGGTGTCAATGATGTTTTCTGGCAGCAATTCTTGACGGAGAATCCTGGTTCATCTGACCCACAAGAAGTTCAATCAGCCAGAAAAGATTCTGATGTCATAATCGAAGAAAACAGACCGAGCGATCAAGGAAATTTTTGGTGGAACACGAGGAGTGTAAATAATGTTGTAGAACAGATAGGGAACCTCGCTCCAGCAGAGAAATTTTCATAGTAGGTTGATTGTTTTTCTGAACTACTGATTTTCCTTAGCTCACATGTACATAATTTATTATAAAATGGAACATTTGGGCTCTCATCTATGTCTTTCTTCACATGTTTTCATTGGTTTTGATTCCCTCATAATGCTTGACTTGTTTAGAGAATTAGTGGCTGTACCTGTGAATGAATAATAATTTTGACTACTTTGGTTGTGTAATAGGGAATAGGCATTAGTGTTGGATCATTGTATAGTATGCAAGTGATTATTATTAGGAATTTGAGTCCCGCGGAACTATATTTATATGTTAGTTTACATCGGCTAATTAAGGCATTGATCATGGGTTTATAAGTGAGGAACATTATCTCCATTGGTACGAGGCCTTTGGGGAAACCAAAAGCAATTGTGGAGAGTTGAGGTTCCTAACATTGCATCTTGGATTAGTTTGTTTCAATCTTCTGACTTTCATGCATTTGTTTTCTGTTTCCTATTGTCTTTGAATATTGATGGTTTATCTTTTGTTATGGAGATATCAGTGAAGTATCATGAAACCCTTTAACATGAGAAGAAAGAGTTTGTATTCTTGTTTAATATTTCATTAATTTAGTTTTGTTGTTAATAGTGTTTAGATTGTAGTAGTATCTCCTTCCTTCTGAGTAGGGTTCATTTACGCGCAAGCGCCCAACTTTCGAGAAGGTTCTATTTGTTCGAGGATTTGAATGATGATTTGTTGAGGACTTCCAACAGGCTGCAAAACGGGGGAAGGAGATTGCTTTGGCCCTTGAGGATTTACACAGGCTTTCGTGCGTGCTTGTTTGATGTAAAGTATCTCTTATCTGAACATAGTGATATTACATCTGAATAAAAGGTACCCATTTTGCAACGTGAAGTGTTCAAGTATCTCATATCTGATGTTCATCTTGTATCATCTGGAGGGGCATACGTTCATGATTTTTAGTATCACTTCCTGATTCATTTGTCTATTGTAGGTAACTGCACGTTGAGAGGGCGATTTTGAACTACAATAAGTTAATGAAGGTGAAGGATAGCCGTACTGCAGCTTCCACTCTGTGAAATTGGCTTGGAATCTGCTAAAAGAAACATCCAGATTTCACCTGATTACTTCTTGTATTTGGATACTGGGGTACACGACCAAATTGAATCCAAACACTCTGCCACCTTGCCATGGTTACTATGGTGATTACTATCAGAAAGAACACAGTTTAGGACCTTGATTATATCCTCTAGAGTTGTGACTTTCCTCGGGCTGTTTGGTGTTGGTTTCTTTAAGATGTTTGGCTAATAGCTTTGCGAGCTCTCAAAGTTGCATGAAGTAGATTGAGGAGCTTCTCCACCATCAACCTTTGTGTGAGAAAAGACTGTTTCTGTGAGATCCCACTTAGGTCGGAGAGGGGAACGAAACATTCCTTATAAAGGTGTGAAAACTTCTCTTTAGTAGAAGCGTTTTAAAACCTTGAGGAGAAGCCCTCTAAGGAAAAGTCCAAAAAAGATAATATCTACCGGCGGAGGTCATCAGTGTGCAGGCCTTTTTGTAACTATTCACTATCTCATATTACTTGATTGGAGCTCCTTCTTGTAGTTGGCTCCCTGTGGGCTTCTCTTTTTTGTATGCTTGTGAATTTTTTCGTTTTTTTCTTGATGAATTTTCTATTTTTTTCAAAAAAAAAAGTAAAAATCAGACAGAACACAATTGGTAGGGACCCAAGCCATTAGGACCCCTGATGCTGGGAAGCTGTTGAAGTTCAATCTACTTTCACCAGGTTTGAATTCTCTGATTGGCATTATTAGAATGATAGCTTAATTAAATCTTAGAACAAACATTATTCCTTCAAATTTCAGAAGCTGGAGAAGTTGGGACAGCTGAAGTTGTACTGTAAGTCTTAAATGTGGTAAGGCTGTGTTGAATGGCTTAGTGGGTGCAAAGTTTCTTTTAGAGTAAGGAAAACTACAGTGGGTTGCATTTGAGTTGAAAGCAATGTGCGACCCATCATAATAAAGAGTCCACCATGTTGATTTCTGCTATCATACAGGTGTCTTGATCTGATCTCCAATGGTTGCTGGGGAAAATGGCCGACTCTGCTTCCACTTTGAGTGCCTTTTCCTTCATCTCATTGCATTTGTAAGTACACGGGCGGTGGAAAGCCCCGATGCCCCACCATTCTTGATCATTTCTTTAACCACTTGCTATTTATGTAAACACAAGACTGCTCTGAGTGGGACTCCCCCGACCCAATGCTCGTTACTTTGCCACCTAATTATGCTTTTTTGTTAAATAACTCTCCGAACGAGAATCTGAGATATCCTAAAGACCTCCTGATAAACAGTGTAACATGGTTCTATGACATAGACTACGTCGCAAGAAACACATGAAGCCGTGGGGGTAGGTACTCAGAAAGAACCCATGAAGCCTTAGACATATGTACGCAAATTGTATCGTAGAGAACACATGAAGTCATTCTCGAAACACCCATAGGCCTCTCCCAAAAACATTATTGAGATCATGATATGTGTTGATGGATTTTCAAAGTGATGTCGAAATGAGTCTTTGTCAATTCAACAGGGTAATGATGACTGATTTAATAGGAAACATATCTTCACAAAGGGCTTTTGGACAAATTGATGGCATTGGAAGATACCCATATTGAACCAATTTGAAGGCATTGGAAATGGAAAGAGCTCATCCTAGTTCCAGGATCGAAGTGATGAATGTTGTAACAGAGCCTCTATTTTTGCCAATAAATATTTTCTATTACAGCAAGGATACAAGTATGTAAAACGAAGAGTAGATTACATCATTACTAGTAACCATTGTTTCATAAAATATGGACATGGTTGTGGCTATAATCCTTCCGTTCTAATATTTCAATCAAAGAATCGGTTAACGTTTGAACAAAATTGGGGAACAGTGAACAGCGTGACTACACGACCGGTACCGAGATGGATATCGGCACAGATACCTCGCTAGCAAAGCTGGAGTCCCTGTTAGAAGCCGAGTTACTTGGATAGGCATAACCAACCCCATGCATTACGACATGCTCACATCTTTGGAACACTCGAGCTAGCGAAGCAGCCTTTCTTCTTGCTCGCTTGGTACCAGTAAATAGGAGCATTTGGAGCAACCCAGCCAAAGCGGGAGCCTTGAACACTTGCTCGGTCGTGGCAGCGCCTCCACTCCGGCATAACTCGAGCAAAGCTGCTACTGCATTCTCTTTTCCTCTTGGCGTACCACATCGCATCATTGCTATTAATCCTGCCACAGCTCTCTCCTCTTTAGCGACTGCTTCGGCTCCAACGGGCTGTCTAACAATCAAGGCCAATGCACCAGCTGCTTCCTCAGCAACACCTTCATTCCCCAATGCTCCTACAAGCGCTGTTACTGCTCCAGCCTCTATCATCCGAACGCAGTTATCGGTATGCGTCGAGAGATTAAACAAAGCTGTTACAGCGTCCTTCTTTCCTCTTGGGGTACCATCTCTCAACAACCCTGCCAAGGCTTCAACTGCACCACTCTCCTCTGCTATTCTCTTCTTGTAGTCATGAACTGCAGAGAGGCTGAACAACGTAGCTGCGGCGTTTTCCCGTGCTTCTGTACTATGTCCAGATCTCAACACTTTGGTTATCGATCCTAAACACCCTACCTCACTCATAATCAAACTCTTGTTCTTGTCATATATTGAGAGATTAAGCATAGCAGTCACTGAATTCTCCTGTGCAACTGTGTTTGGGGAAGCCAGCAACTTTTGAAGATGGGGGATCGCACCGGCTTCTGCAATGAACGCACGATTCTCTTTCCCTGTTTTGGCCAACAAACGAATCTCACGAGCAGCAATCGACTTTGCATCTTGCGATCCGATTGATAACTGTTGAATAAGGATTATAGCTGTTGCTCTGTTGGCTTCGAGCGCAGCACGTGTGGGAGAAGCCATTGCATAACTTTCAGCAGATGCATCCATTCCTTCTGGTGGATCATAAGGAACTCCATGGGCAATGCACCATTGGATGATCAAATTCCTTAACGCGCGGTTGGGAGCGAGGCGGGTATGGACAAGCAATTGCCCCGTCTTTGGGCAAGTGCTGTGCCCTTCTTCCATCCATCTAGTAATCGAACTGCGGTCATATGTCTGACCTGTAGAAATGATCACCGGATCGTTCATCAAATCCAGTGATATCGGGCAGCAGAAGTCCCTCGGAATCGTTAAAAGCGTCTCAGCAATCTCCTGGCTAATCAAGTTCTTCTTCAGCTTCTTCTGGTTTCCTGCACCTGAATCAACTTCATCTTCCTCAAATCCGAAGAGGAGAAATCTACTATATCTAGTAAAAGCAACAAAACCATTTAACACTGCTAAGTTCGGCTCAACGTCGCCCTCATGATTGATAATCTGCTCCTCCAAGAACTCAATTTCAGCTCTACAACACTTAGCATTCCGAATCTTCAACTTATCCACAAAAAACTCCCTCAATTCGCTCGGATTCGGAAGCCTCCCGTTCTCAAATTCGTCAAGAAACGAAAGGAACCGCGCCCTCAACACCTCGTCGAATTCATCAACAAACATCCTAGTCCTTCTCAATTGCTTTTGCAAGAGCTCAACCTGTTCTCTAACATCCACAGCTAATTCAACTTCCTCAAAAGGGAAAACATCAAAAAATGTCAACAACTCCAAATTCAAATCATTGAAATGCCCGGAAATCGAGTGGTTCTGAAGCAACATCCATAACTTACTCGATTCGGAGCAATAATCAAGGAGTATCTTAGACCGATACAACAACAAATAAAGCTCCTTCAAACAGAGCAACGCCGTGTGAGGCAAAGTAGCACCGGAATCCTTCAAACAGTCCAAAAAGACTAAACACACCTCCAGTTTCCTTATCAGAGATCGCGAATTCCTCCGCTGAAAGAAGAAGGATTTCTGTGAAAATCGGGAAACGAGCTCCGTCGCAACTATCGCCAGGGTTCGAACTAAGGCCACATCGGAGAGGTCAACAGGGGCCAAAAATACCTCCAACGACGGCGATCTCCTTCTCCGTAAAGACGAGAAAATCGCAGCGGCAGCCATAAAACCCCCCACCAACCCCCAAATTCTAGGGTTACCGAAATTCAACAAAGCACCGAGAAACTGACGATGCAAAATCGGAAGAAAAAGAACAGAAAACTCGAAAATCTTGGAAGGAAAAGAAAACCACAGATCAAAATCAGAGTTAAACGAGACGAAGAACCGTAATTTGTACAAAGAGTGTTACGCCAATTGGTGGGTCGTGAAGCAAAGCAAGTTGCTGATTAATGGAGAATTGAAAAACACAAGAAGATAGAAACGGAAAAGGATCGCTTTATAAAAAAAAAAAAAAAGAAGAAACAAACAAAGGGAAATGGGGATTCCGCGTTCGATCAAGGGAAGCGAGAACTTGTAAGATCGTCCATGAACTAGCAATGGCGGCCAGTACCGGGGAAAGTGACGTTCCAAAGGTTTGACGATAAATTTATCACACATTCCTGTCATGCTCTCAATTTAAGAATTAAACGCACTATGATTTTTCCACCTTAAAAAAAATTCACAAATTTTTAATTTTGTTTCACATATTCTTATTTTTAAAATTTTTAAAATGAAATATTTATAATTCTATTAAAAATAAATTATCCAACATTTTAACTAATTTTTTTAATCTCATATATTATCAAATTTGAACAAAATTTATTATTTTTTTTCTTAAAATATATAGAAATGTAATCTAATGGTGGAGTATCTTGTATGTAGTGGAATTTGAGGAAGGGTTGACTAGAAAAAAGTCAGTGGGGCCCAGTAGTTATTGTGGTTGAGCTGGCAGTTGAATATTTTTGGTTTTCCTTCAAACATTTTAATCATTTAATTTAAACTTATTAACCCATTTTCAAAAGTATTGTTTTTTTTTTCTATGAAAACAAAAAAACAATGCTTTTTAGGATTACTTCATAGACTGTAATTAATTATTAGTATTCTTTTCAATAATTACTTTCAAAATATTCATTTTTTTTAATTTTAGTTAATAAAACATTATTTCCCAATGTTCTAACATAATTTTTAAATACTAAAATTTTAATAATACAGCATAACTTTTAACATTTAAATTTTTTTTTTATTTGCAAGAGATATTAATATATAAAAAGTGGGACAGAGAATTTTAGTTTAATTTAGCAAAAGAAGAGAAAAATCAAATTAAATGGATATTTGTAACGGAATATTCAAAATGGTGGAATATTAAAAGAGTTTATTTTTTCCATTCCACCAGCCAATTAAAAATCTCCACGTTTCAGATTCTAAATCCGCCACGTAGCCTGGTGGCAAAATTAAGAGGCCGACAAGTTGCGTACCGATTCGATAATTTCCAACCATTAAAAGATCGCCACGTGGTTACAAATGTCAGCGTGTAAGGTCTAAAGTCAAAGACTTTGCTGGCTGACGTCAGATATCGACTTTTCCAATTAATAAGAGAAAACCCGTCGGGACGGGTGCTTTTGACCCGACTCAATTAAATAATGCTGTCGCCGTGGACTTTTTTATTGCTTTCTTTGGTTTAATTAATGACGTGTCATGATTATATTGGACTGTCGTTTACGTAAAGCATCACCGCAGCTGTGCCAGTTTGGTGGATAGCCAACCAGTTGAGTCCATTTTCCAAACCTACCCTCCTTAATTTCGGAAATTAGCTGTCATAAAGAAAAATATGAATAATATAATTAAAACTCTAAATTAATGATTATATTGATTTATGAAACTTTATGATTTAATTAATTTTAATTGTAATATATAGTTTCTTGGAAATTCATTCATCGTGAGGCTAAGAAAATAAAATGGAAGTGGTATAAAATGTCTCTAAAAATTAGGTAGGGAGAATAAAAAATAAATTTATGTGATTCGATTAAAAAATATTTCCGATGTTTGACTAACTAAAAATAAAATTTTTTAAAATAATAATAATAATAACTTTATTTTATGTTTTTAAATATATTTTTAATATCTGATTTAGAAATTCAATGCAAATTTTAAAAGTAGTCTGAGTGTGGTTAATTACCGCGCTCGAAGAAATTGATCAACCCAACCCAAATCAAAAAGGTTGGGTTGAGTTAGACAAACGAGTTTAAAAATAAAAAATTTTGGTTCAACTTGAATCGAATCAATTCGACTATATTCAACTCTATCTCATTCACTCTTGCCAACCAAAGCTCTAAATTTTCATGATACAACGGGTGAGCTAGATTGTCATCTTTAATCAGATGAGTCGGACCAAAGAACCAACCAACCCAAAGATATTGACTCTAAAATACCTTTAACCCGACCCAATCTAACATGTACATATTTCTAATTGTCAAGGCAAACACAGATCAACTGATTAAGATATATGTGTATCATCGTAAATTTCTACTCAAGAACATAAAAAAATATATATATATATACTTTTTTGAAAGGTATGGATTTCCCAGAATTCAAAGAGAGAGATTCAGCTTGATTTTCATCACTTGAAGTCTTCACCATTCCAAACTGACCGACCACGGACCTGTAAAGATGTGGCTGCAATCTTACTACCCTTGTGTTCATATTCTAAGACGACAGCAAAAGGAGGTTGGGACCCTACTTTCAACATTTTTCTATTAACTCCACTTCACGTCAGGGACTGTGATATGAAGAATTTAAAATGTTCCACTCTTCATATGTTCATATTGGTCAATTTTGATGACTCTGGTAAAGTTCATCTTGGATTGCCTCACTTTGATTGATATTCATCTACATTACGTCTGATAAGGGAGGAAGATTTGTAAGAACTTAGTTAGGGACTTTTAAAACGCGTTTAGTAGGGAGAGGTTTTCACAAGGAATGTTTCATTCCCCTCTCCAACCGACGTGGGATCTCATAATCTACCACCCTTGGGGGTCCAACATCCTCGTTGACACACCCCTAATAGCAGATATTGTCCGCTTTAACCCATTACGTATCTCCGTCAGTCTCACGGTTTTAAAACGCGTTTGTTAAGGAGAGGTTTCCACATCCTTATAAGGAATGTTTAGTTCCCCTCTCCAACCGACGTGGGATCCTACGTTAAGAATTCGTTACTTCAACGAAACTGAATCATTTGTAGATCATTTGTAGATCATATTGTCCAAACAGATCCTGTTTTCTAGATGAGATAAGTTGTGTTTGACATTTTCTGAACGCAAAGCTTGTACAAAAGATGACTTAAAGGACAAGAGTTGTGTATGGAAAAGCATAAAGGAATATGGAGTATGAACCAAAACTCTAATCTTTGTGTTCATTACCTTGGGGACTTAGCTGGAAGACACTTTCCTTAGCAGACAAGCTTTATCAATGAACCTCATCTTTGTGTTCTCACTTTTGAAGAGCTGCAAAAAGAGACAAAACACATTCATTCATGTGGCTGTCCCAAAAAAAACATAGGAACTCAATAAATTTGAGCTAAGTTTGATCAAATACGTGACGTGTTACATCGTGTCGAGTCGCTACGACAAGTTTCCTGCCCAGAAAGATCTTCAATCCAGACTTATAGACAACATTCAAAGTAAATTGTTGATAAGATGAAAATCAACTACACATTTAGTCCTCTACAGTAGATTGTTGATAAGATGAGAGAGCATTTTCTCCACGGTTGGGTTGCATAAAGAATTTCATAAAGTTATTCAATACTTTCATAGCAGTAAAACAAGGAATATGAGAATTTCGATAAATTGGCTCTGCCAATGAAAGTAACAAGCACCCCAAAATAGTAGCAACAAAGCAAACAGTTCATAAAGTAAACCAGGATTAGACATGACAATAATCTAACAAATTTATCCTCCTCGAGCTCCAGCATCCTTATTGGTACTCATTTCCTTCTTCAATCGATGTAAGACCCCCCAATTCAAGGAGTCAGCATCCTTGTTGGCACACCGCCTCGTGTCCACCTCCTTCAGGGCTCAACCTCTTTACTGTCACATTGCCCCAGCTAGCAGATATTGTCTTCTTCGGGCTTCCCCTCAAGGTTTCTAAAATGCATATGCCATAAGTTTTCACGCCCTTATCAAGAATGTTTCGTTCTCCTCCCCAACCGATATGGGATTTCACTTGAATAAAGAACTGTAACCTCAAAATACATACAAACAATGGCAGCTCCCCATTCAAATTCCAAAGGGATTGAATAAAAGAGAACCCATCATTTAAAATACACAATGCTTAGAAAGAACTTCATCCTGGATCAAACAGTAAGAAAAACAGTGACAAAGATGAGAATGAAAGGACATGAGAGAGTAGATGATTGAATACCCATTTGGGGCACTGAAGTATAACATCCTTCGGCCTCCATCGCATGCACCCACAAACCCTTATTACCAAAAAAAGGGACATTTCTGAGGACAATGCCGCAATCTGTTGACAAGATCTGGACAGTGTTTTTGGTGTGGGCTTATGAGGATCACAAAATTCCATCCCAAATTGCCCAAGCCCATGTGGTTCATGTTGGACTTTCTCACTAGTCAAGCTAGCAGGTCAGCAAAATACACTCAAGTTGGACCCATGAATCTTAAATTATAAATGTTTTTCCTTTTTGCTTTGTTTTGTTGGGTGGTTTGATGATACTGTTTTGTCCATTTAAAAAGGATGGACAGGTGGAGGGATGAAGTGACAAGTAAGCTACCTCTTTATATTAAACTTTAGTGTTCTAAATGCTTTGTAGGGCTCATGGGATGGTTTTCATTGAGCCTTTTTCTTTTTTATTCCCACACCAAAAGGAGCTAAATCAATTCATTTTTTATTTTATGCCAAAGCTTTGACATTTTTAAAAAATAATATTAATTAATTAGGATACACAACGACGCCTACTTTTTAATTCTTTTAAGTCTTTCCTAGTCATCTTATTCTGAAGATTACTCTCATTCGGATGTGTTCTCGATTCATTCATATATCTCTCATTTACTCGAATGTCATAATTTATTCCAAATTTAAGTTATTTTAATTTAATTCATTGTGTTCCAAGTATAAATTAAAATAAAAATGGTGCACCAATTTCCTTTATTTAACGATAATAATAATTATATCCACTGAAAGCGCTTTTAGTCTTTCTTTTGTTTTGTTTTTGCACTTTTCCATAACACTTGAAAACACTCGAAATTAATGGATTTTTCTTTCTTTTTTATTTTTTGAAAAGTGAAATTAAATGGATGTCTTTTTTTTTTCTTTTTTTTTTTTTTTAATTAATGGATATATCTTCATAATTGGAATGAAGTTAATACAATCATATGATGTGACAAATTTTTTTGTTTGATTAAATAAATTATTTTGTGAATTTTCCATTATTTGTTCAACAATATGGGTCCAAAAAAATAATTTAATCTATAATTTTATTACCATTTAGTTTAATATTGAATTTGAATAAATATATTTAATAACTTCTTCCTTACATATATATGGTAATATTCTTTTTTGATAACATTTATTTTAGTTGGATTTGGCATTTTATTTATTTTGGATGGGTTGAGTGTTTTTTTATTTGGATTTATGGGATTCTTTTTTTTATTTTATCAAATAAAATTAGGGTGATTTATACCTAATTTGAGGTTGATAATATTCTTTAAAAACCAAGGAAAAATGTTTAATATAAATATTAAGTTAAAATAAAAGTTTAATCCTTCCCTTTTAAAGTGTCTAGAATCTTCCATATTAAATTTTTAAATTTTATTTATTTATTAATTTAAAATTTTAAGTTAATCTAGTCTAGGACTCAGCTGAATACAATTTTCCAACTTGAATTTAACCCTCTTTTATTCACCGTACATATTACATTAATGACCAAAATATTTCTTTTAAATATCAAACATTTACCGGTCATAATACATTATTAGCATCAATTAAAAATGTTAAATATTTTAATCTTTTTAAGATTTGGGATAGAGTTGAGTTGGATTGCAACCCTATTTTCGAGTTCTTTGGATTGATCTAACTAAAAAAAATATCTACCCGCCAATCGAATCGAATTTGATATTTAAAAAATTCAACCCAACCCCATATAAAATTAATCGAGGTAGGATTGGATATTTCGGGTTGATAATATTATTGGGTCGTACGAATAACCTTACATAAAATTGAAAATTCAAAAATTTATTAGATACCGTACAAGTTCAAAAACCAAATAGACACTAATCTCAAAGTTATTAAATGGAACACTGTGCCTTAAAAGTATTACACAAATATGAAACAAAGAGTACAAAATATTGGTAGAGAAGTGAATATGGTGTGTTATTGACGCAATTTTAATTACTTTATGCCTACAATTTATGCCTACTAGTGTGTTGAAATTAAAGGATGAGAATTTTTTAGCTTTATTTTTTTTTATTTTATGAAATTATTTTTTTAAAGAAAAAAAAAAAAAGAGAAATTATTCCATTTGGAAATGTTGATTTAAATTTAATGTTGATTTCCAATATTAGTAATTAATAATTAATAGTAATAATCTTTATTCCAAATTATCTTTAGCAACATATTGTTATTATTTTTTTTTATTCTGATTCTTTAATTTTCATTATACAATGGGGCCTTAAAAAGGAGGTTATTTTAAATAATAAATTTATTTTCTTTTTGAAGAATATGTTTACAGTGTAAAATTATTGAAATAATGAACTCGTAATTGAACAAACCAAGAGATTAAGAGTTTAATAATAATTAATAATGATAGGGACAAAATTAAATTAGGAAGAGCTGAAAAGGAATTACACTTAACAAATTCTCCTAATTTATGTACACCGATAAACCCGAGAATCAAATTTGAAAACAAAGAGAGAGAAACAGATGATTACTGGGAAGGTGTTAATGGCCGACACCGGGGCTGGGGACGGAGCGGAGGATTCGATTGCTGTAATAAGAATGTGGGGGATGGGCGGGCATGAGGCGGCGACCACGGAGGAAGTCCTGCGCGGGGAGACCCGCGTGGGTTTTATCGCTGGGAGCAGACGGCGGCGTGCAGCCTTTTGGGAGAGCGGCGAAGAAGAGCCGGTTGATGTTGAGGCCTCTGGATTGAGAAGATGGTGAAATGGAGGATAAAAGAAGAAGAAGAAGAAGAAGGGGGAGTAAAGATTTGTTGGTGGAGACAGCCATGAGAGAGAGAGAGAAGAAAATGGAATAAGAAAATGTGGATTTGAGGAATGGGGGGGCGTACATATAAACGCGTGGGGGCTACAGAAGAAACAAGAACGAGAACGAGCCTGTTATTTAACCTTTTTTTAAAGGTTAAATTAAATGGTTGATCGAGTTAACCTAACACATAATGTTAGACCGGATAGAATCAGGATTATAAGATGGGAATTAAATGGGGGATTGGGGGGACATTGATTTAATTAAGGGAGGTAGAAAATGGAATTGGGATCCGAGGAGGCAAAAGAGGGGCGATGTATGGAGGATGTGGAAAAAGAAGGAAGGTTCCAAAAGCGAATAGTATGGGGATTGGAGAAGTCAAAAGACAGCGGATATTTGAATTTCTGTGCCATTCAATGTTCATCCTTAGACGGTGCAACAATGCCGCGTGTTCGCCATGGCTTCCGCCTTTGCCCCTTAGCCGCCCACTGCCCCCGCCCTGTCTTCCTAATTTTACCCCCAATTCTCCTCCCTTTTTTAAATTTATTTATTTATTTATTTGTTGTTTAGTTCAATAAAATGGTAAGTCAAATATTCAACGTTCA
This sequence comes from Cucurbita pepo subsp. pepo, assembly GCF_002806865.2. Lineage (NCBI taxonomy): Eukaryota > Viridiplantae > Streptophyta > Magnoliopsida > Cucurbitales > Cucurbitaceae > Cucurbita > Cucurbita pepo. The sequence continues at coordinate 2,765,238 of NC_036657.1, read as the reverse complement.
ACTTTCTTTTATATTAATCACAAAAATCCATTTTGTACATTTTATATCCATCTTTACAATAAAGTTTTAATAATTAAATTCTCCACAAATTCCTCACAAATCACACAATTTTATAAAAGAAAATCTTAAATTTGGTAGAAGGTCAAAATTGTAGTTATAATGTTTTTCAATGATTTTCAGGTAAATTAATACAATTCAATACATCTTATCCTATATTTTATTCAATTAAAAGCAGCAACATACCAAAATGGGATATTTTTATGTGTATGAATGTGATCTAAATTATAAATGTAACGATATAAATATATTTGAGGGTCATGAAAATTTTAGAGAAAATAGGTTGAAATTTGGCGAGGAAGATGTGGACGGGTGTGGAATTTAGAAAACTATAAGATAGCGACGGCCAACTTTAAAGTCCAATGGGCGGGCTTTTAAGTCTAAGATCAAACGTATGAAATTGTTGTACGTATCTTTGATTTTATTTATTCATATTTTCTTCATGTGTCACAATCCCATGGGTATAACGTTTCTAAATGTTTAGCATAAAAGACAAGAAAAATATTGAAGTTACCAAAATACTTTATAATTAACATTCTTTTTAAAATATTCAATTTTATCTCTAAATTGTTCACTTTATTTATTTATTTGATTCATTAAGCTTAGTGACTAGTTTTAATGGTAAAATACACCCAAATGTATAAAGATCCTTATATTTTATATTCGATGTACGGAAGAAGATATATCTTCCGCATTCTTTGTCTCATATGGCTAATTATAAGGGAAGATAATGAGTTTATTAATAAGTAACACATCTTCATTAGTATGAGATATTTTCGATAAATTAAAAGCAAAAATTTAAAAAGGTGGTGGTTCCTCACATTTTATACATTCCCATATTATTATAAGGTTGGATTAATTTAGAATTTTTCTCGTAGGAAATCAAAATAATCATTATTCTTGAATTTTAATAGATTATTTCATTTACTACGAAAATATAAAATTTAGATTAAATTATATACGGTTTAAACATTTACTTTGTATTTATAAATATTTTATAAATAGGAAATGGATATATCGGACACAAAATAAAAACATTATTATTTATTTAAATATCTTTGTAGAAAACCAACAGTTGTAGCGTTTGTAGTCCAACGGTTAGGATAATTGCCTTCCAAGCAATAGACCCGGGTTCGACTCCCGGCAAACGCAATCTCACTTTCCATTTTTTTTTTTTTTGCTGAATTTGGTTTTCTTATATTCTGAATTCTTTTAACCGAAAACTTCCCTAAAATTAAAAAAGTATGGAATTGTTATAACTTAATATTTTATTTAGTGATAGAAATGTCTTTTTGCATTGCTGTGTTCCGACCTATTATATTTTTTTTAGTTAAAAAAAAGTATAAAATTGTTATAACTTCATATTTTATTTATTTTTGCAGCTGATATTTAGATTATTTAAAGTTCAAATTCATTTAACAATTTTCTAAAAAAAAAAAATAAACCAGAATTTAAACCAAACTTGAAATAAGATTCGGAAGTGTCACACTTTTTCCCTCCCATAAATAAATAAGCTTCCATGATTTAAAATGACGAAAATATCCTTCTTTAACAGTTCGAATAGCGAGTAGAGTTTGGGCATTGGCGTCAATTCAACAGCCTTCTAGAACCAAAAAAAAAAAAAAGAAAAAAAAAAAGACCAATTTCAATTCCAAAATTTGAAAAAGAGACGTGTTCTCCTCCTCTCTTTGGAGTCCAGCCCAGCAGAGGCCAACCCGCGGTCTCTCCCATTTCCAATTCACAATCTCAAGAGTATCGAGAAAGGACCCCCAAAAAGCGAGCACGCAGAGATCTAGACATTGCCCCTTCCTCTTCCCTTACTCCAACCAAACTTCTTCTACTTCTTCTTCTTCTTCAGAAGGGAGCACTGTGATGGCCGGCTACAGAGCTGAAGATGACTACGACTACCTCTTTAAGGTGGTTCTGATTGGAGATTCCGGCGTGGGCAAGTCCAATTTGCTCTCCAGGTTCACCAAAAACGAGTTCAGCCTCGAGTCCAAGTCCACCATTGGGGTTGAGTTTGCTACTCGGAGCTTGAATGTCGATAGCAAGGTCATCAAGGCCCAGATTTGGGATACTGCTGGCCAGGAAAGGTTCGAAATCGTTTCTCTTCCTTACCTCTCCCCTTTTCAAGATCTGGGTATTTCTTATTTTTGCTTAGATTTTATGGTGCTTGGTATTTTGAGCTATATGGTTGTTGACGATTGGCCAATGGAATTTTTGGGTGATGCTTCTTTTAGATGATTTTACTGATGGAATTCTCTGTATTAGCTTCACTTGAATGTGAAGTTTATGATGGGTTATATCATAAATCTCTTTACCATCCACTAAATTAGAGTTTTGGATATTAGAATCGCGGAGGGTAGTTTACAAATTAAGTGGATCTGAACAGGGCTGCTTAGAGTTGTTTGGTACACCTTAAATACATCGACGTACAAGAATGATTAGAATTCCTTGATGCTGTAGGAAATATTTTCTAGAGAACTTAGGCATTGCATCCCACAGACTCCAAGAACTGTTGCAATGTCTGAATGTTGTCTCTTACTTCAATTTTCCTCAAAAAATAAGGAATTAGGCTGTTAATTCTATTTGGTGGGTAAACATTATTAGAAATGACTTCAAGGAATGTGACATGTTCAACAACAATTGTTATTAGATTAAGTAGTTTCCTGAGTCTGGGCCTTGAGAAAGAAGGATTACGTAGTTCCATTAAAAATTCTAGAGCATTTGTTCTTTTGTTTCTACATTGGAAATAATGAGACCCCATAGTACTAGACTTAAAATCTTTGATATCTCGACCCAAACATAAACTTATGTGCTTTCTCAGTCATTACTGCTGCTGAGTTTAGTACTCTGCCATGGTTTCTTCGAATCATGGGCATAGGAATGGACATTCACGTGTTATAGACTTTTAGTACATCTCAACCATAGATGCTTTTGAGGTATGGGATCAAACCATGATAGCCCCCATTCACGATCACTTTTATATACATATTTGTCTTTGGCTTTTCATTTCAGTAATACAGAATGCAAGTTCAAGCAGTCCAGATGCATTCTTGGTTCTTAGTTTTTTGATTGCATAGCCCTATACGGATCTACTACTCCTCTGCCTTTCTCTTCATATATTAGCTCATAATGATGGTGTCTGTATGTGTGCGTCCGTGAATTGACACCTTATCCCCCACCCTTCGTATTCTTCCTCTTTCTCTCAACTTTATGAATCCTGGACTCTTGGGTAACAATGCCATTGGCGTTTTATCAGGATTAGTATTTGATTTCTCAAAATTGAATATATTTGCAATTTTCCTTTTCATTTTCATAAGGTGTCCACGTCCTGTGCATGCTTTTCATTATCAAGTATGGATTCTACCTCTAGAGAGAGCTACAAATCATCCCTCTGAATAGTATAGAGGAAATATTAAACGGGGACACTCTTTTCTTTTGAATAATGGACAGACAGGAATTAAACTTGGTAAACAAAAAGAACGTTTAATTCCCTCGGTAGACTAGGATTTTCACAGTTCGGTAGATACAAGGTATGAGTCTATCTTTGTGTAACGGCCCAAGTTGTTCTCTTTGAGCTTTCCCTTCTTGGCTTTCCCTCAAGGTTTTAAAACGCGTCTCCTAAGGAGAGGTTCTCACACCCTTCTAAAGAATGCTTTGTTCCTCTCTCCAACCAGATCTCACAATCCACCCCCTTCGGGACCCAGCATTCTCGCTAGCACTCGTTCCTCTCTCCAATTGACGTGGGATTTCACAATCCACCCTCCTTCAAGGCCCAGCGTCCTTGGTGACACATTGCCCGGTGTCCACCCCTCTTCGAGGCTCAACATCTTCGCTGGCACACTACCTGGTGTCTGTCTGGATGATACCATTAGTAATGTCTCAAGCTCATCGCTAGCAAATATTGTCCTCTTTAGGCTTTTCTTTCTAGACTTCCCCTCAAGGTTTTAAAATAAGTCTTACTCTTTAGGCTTTTCTTTCTAGGCTTCCCCTCAAGGTATTGAGACCCCTAGAAATGGAGAGGGAGTTATATTCTAAACATGATTTATTTGCTGATTCAACGCTTTAGCTGATCACCGGTGAGGTTTGGTTTGATGTTGCATTAATTAGGCGATCAATGTGCTACTTCATCCTCGATGAACCATAAAGTTTCTTAATGTGCTCAGGTTTAAATCCTGTTTACAATAGTCTTCAAGTCAATCACACACACTCCTGCCTAACTCTTTCTGTGGACTGACCATCTCTTTTCGGGTTCGTAGGTATCGTGCAATAACCAGTGCTTACTATCGAGGCGCAGTAGGTGCACTGCTTGTCTACGATGTCACACGACATTCCACTTTTGAAAACGTCGAAAGGTGGTTAAGGGAGTTGCGAGACCATACAGATCCTAACATTGTCGTCATGCTTGTTGGTAACAAGTCAGACCTACGACACCTGGTGGCAGTATCAACAGAGGACGGAAAATCTTTTGCTGAGAAGGAGTCTCTCTATTTCATGGAAACTTCAGCACTGGAAGCAACCAATGTCGAAAACTCATTCGCCGAAGTCCTTACACAAATCTATCACATTGTAAGCAAGAAGTCCATGGAGGCTGGCGATGGCGCTGCTGCTGCTGCCACAGTTCCTTCAAAAGGAGATAAAATCGACGTTGGTAAGGACGTCTCCGCTGTAAAGAAGGCTGGCTGCTGTTCGAGTTAGGCTCTTGATTTGCATTCTTTTCGATGCCGCTGATTCGATATTGCTGCATCCTTATGCGCACCATAGTTGAGTAGCAATTCTTCAGAGATGTCTTCAATAGGATATTGATATTGCCTGGATTTTATTTACTTTCCAATATATTATGGTCTGAAAATTTAAGTTTGATCTCACCGAGAGAGCCATTGATTTCATTTAGGTGTTTGTTGATTAGTATTCGATTTAAAAATGAAAAATTAATAATTGTATTAATTTAAACTAAAACATAAAATTTAAGGGTAGAAAGACATTTTTATCAACCTAATAAAATAATAATATTATGGAAGAATTTACATTATTATAATATAAGGAATGACGTTATTATAATATTAATTTCTGACGTGTAATTTATTAAGTATATTACGTATTGGGGAAAAAAAAAAAAAAAAAAACCCTTTGTTTATAGGTTACGTAGAGACGAAAACAAAAGGTCAAAAAAGAAAATAAAAAATTAATGGAGAGATTTGAATAAATAAAATATATTATCTTTTGAAATCTCTTTTGTTTATTACATAATTGAATAAAATTTTATTTATTTGTGTAATCCCTAAGCATGTAGAGGTATTTATTTATGGAGCTGTAATCAGGTGGGGCCGATCTTATTTTAATGTAACGATTTAAGATTAAAATTGTTATTGTTAATGTTAATGTTTAGTAACAATCATATTTTGAAAAACTTTAATCAGTGATTAATTAAAATGAAACGAGAATTTAATTTTGTTATATAACCAAGTTTTAGAAAAAAATAATAATAATTTAAAAAGAAAAGAAGAGAAGAAAGAAACTTTCCCGGCATTAATGGCGGACGATGCTCCTAGAAGTATACAAACGAAGAGAAGGCCGCGCCGGACATCTCAAGTGGTGGCTCCGCACCAAGGAGTGATCCGCCGCTGGGTTGTAGGCGGTTGTTCATCGACTGGTAATCCCGGGCCTCCGCCGTGTCGGAACACGACAGAGCACTCCGGCAACTCCCCGAGATCCGCAAAGAGAGAGTCGTCCACGTCATCATCCCCCATCGGAAAAGGCATTGCCACGTCACTGGAAATCGAATCTCCCACTCCGCTGGATGATCTCCCCGAGAAAATGGAGGTTTCGAGCACTGTGGACGACGTGGTTTCCATTTCCCCAAACCAGCTGAACTGGTCCTCTAACGACTCCACAAATTTCTCTTCCGCCTCCGGTTCCGGTTCCGGTTCTGGATGAACCGGAACCGTCTCTGGCGAAGTGGGTTTCACGGCGGCGATGGCGGCGGCTTGGTTATGATTGTTGTTTCTGGAAACCGGACCGGAATGGTTATGCTCGCAGGAATAAGTAATGAGCAACATGGTCGGATCAAGCCGGTTCCTCTCCACTTGCTTCCTCGCCGGACATCCCTTGGAGCTACTACACCTATAATACGCCCTACAAAATTAAACCCAAATCGAATCAAAACCCATTAATTTCATTGAAATCAAGGTTTAATAAAACAGATCACCTGGGATAAGGGGAGCCCTTGATGGGCTTTTGGCCGTACTTTCTCCAGGCCCAAGAATCAGAAGGTGGAGTTGTAGAACCAGAGGAATTCCTTGGGCCGTCGCCATTAATCCGCACCGACACCACTTTCTTCTTCATCCCTCTTCTACACGCCATCAAATTTTTAAAAAAATAAATACACAAAAAACAAAATCAATCTGAATTCACCAACTGACCTTCCCTTCTTGGCGGCGGCGGCGGTGGAATTAGGAGGCGGAGGAGAAGCAGGGGCTGCCTTGAATCCGTCGCTATCTTCTAAAAGATCAACAGAATAGAATTGGTGGTTATTGTTGAAGGTAACATCATCCATAGTACTATATATGGGCGGCCGCCGTAGATGGGTGGTTGTTTTTCAAGGCTGTCGGAAAAGTTTGTATCAGAGGGCTTTGAAGCAGAGGAAGAAGAAGAATAAAGGGGCAATTTAATGTGGGATTTGTTTAAAGAATTATATTTTTGGAGGTTTAAATTAAAATATTAAAAAAAATGGGGTAAAGAGTTGACAAAAATATTAATTGGGGGACGTGCGGCTACTACTCTCTTTAATAACTATCTAATCTCTCGCAATTTGGTGATATTAAATCCATAATTTGTCGCTGTTGATTGTGACATGGTGAACAAATTTGTGTAATAAATCAAATATAACCAACTTAACAAATGGGATGTAACAATGTTTTGAATAATAATAAAGCTTGGAAGAAAGTTAATATTAGAAGTAAACTATAATTAAATTAAATTAACTATCGTACAGAAGACCAAGCCCAAGTTAGGGATTTAAATAAACAGTTAAATGTATATGGATTATAGTTCATAATTAATTACAATTATCTTAATTAATCAGTTGGATGGATCACATGGTCTTGGCTACAATCAAGAATCTTTTCTCATTGCTACAAATCTTGCTTCTAATCTTATTTATACCTAATTAATAAGCTTTAAATATGCTACAATTAGCCTAAAAAACTATATAAAATTAATATATATTTTTGAGATATTTTAAAACCATGTATAATTTTTAATCTATATATTATTGGTGAAAGTGAGAGAAAACCAGAAAAATAAAATTTGAAATTAGAAATTGATGGCTTCATGAAGGAAGCAATAAACACTAATCGTATTAATTAATTACGTGATTAGACTAAGTCTGTTTCCGATTCCCTTATTTTAATTTTTTTTAAATATAAAACTTATTTGGTTTCTTTTTCCCACTTTCTCATGTATCCATCCTTCCTCATTTTTTATTTATTATTTTTTTTTTTTGAGAATTAACTAATAAAATTATATTATGTTAATTGATTTATAAACTTTAAAAAAATAAGAATAATTCATCCATATATTAGACACAAAATTAAAAATTTAAAAATTTAAGGTTTATTAGACCGTTTTTAACTTAGACATAAAATTAAATTTTAATAATGTAGTATAAATTTTTTAAAATTTTATGATGTTTTATATCTAAAATTTGATAAATGTTAAATGTAACTTAAGGTTGCATGGTACTTTAAACATTATGTACAAAGGAAAAGAAAAAAAAGTCAACTATTTTGTCTCTTTGTCAATGTTTAATCAGTTAAAACATGTTATGATCTTGATAAAGTCAAATATTTAAACCTCAATTTTCAGTATTTGTAAACTAAAAAAAAAAAACTCTCTCGGCTATATTTGAATTAATATTATATTTATATTTTAAATAGGCCTCATTCATTGTAGCATATCATTTTTTGGAAAGTGCAGTCAAAGATAAATCAATCATATTGAGAGCAAGATCATGCATTTATAAGTAAAAAACATAATTTCTATTGGTACGAGTTGTTTTAGAGAAATCAAAAGAAAAATCAATAGAGTTTATACTCAAAATGGACAATATCATACCATTGCAAGTTCCACTAACCCACCTTACCCTAAGATCTGAAAGTAAAAATAATAATAATAATGAAAAAAAAATAGAGGGGATGGCTGATTAGGTTGCATAATCTTGAGGTTAGAAAAGGAATAATATTATGATAATTAAAGTTTACAAGCCCATACTATATATGTATATATATATAAGATAGATCTCCTTTGGACAGAATGGCATTTAATGAAGGTACCATGGCCAAAGGCGTCGCCGCCGCAGCCGGCGGAGGGGGAGAAGGTGGGGTGTGATCTGTTTGGATGGTCAAAGGAGATTTTTCCGGCAATTCTGCTGCCACAGTTTGGCTTCCTAAGCAACAAGGTATGTGGGTTTTTCTTTTTTGGTCAAAATTGACTTTTCAAAAAAGGATAAAAAAATAATTAAAAAAAAAATCATATTTGATGGAACTGATTGTTGAGATAGCCCCACGGAATTGACAAAGGTTAAACAAAATAGAGTGAAATTAAAGTATAGAAGATTAGTTGTGTTTTTTAAGGATGAGTTTGATACTATTCTAAAACCATATAAATCCCACTTGATGGTCCACAGCATATGATCTATGTTTCCAATTCTTATGTTTTAATACAATGCTTAAGGGGTGTCACGGTCATGTTTGTCCTATACGTGTTGTCTGGGTCGCATGTCAAATGTCACGTTCATGTTTGTCTATAACGTCTTGTCGATGACCACATGTTTGTTCCAAATCCCTTTTGCTTATTTTCATGTTAGATAGGTCTTTACTATTATTGTTGTGTCAATATAGAGTGTATGACCGGTCGCCAAAATATACTCGTCACGACTAAAATGCCACAAAATGTACTATAGGGGATGTGACTAGTTGTCAATTATTTATGCTTGAGTTATATACTATCAAAGTAGTTGTTCGTACGTACTCCCTTTTAGCTTATAACATTGTTTTTTTTAAAATTATTTTCAACGTATTTCCTTGCTCATATTTTCTAAAACGTTTTTCTCAAATGTGCCTAAGGCTCGAGCATACATCGATATTGTCCGTGAGATCCAAATTTCATACGACTAACTTATTTGTTGGGTTAGAATAAGTGTCGCACTATCATTATCTCACTGCTACAAGTATTATCTCACTGCTACAAGTAGTGTGATTGTAACAAGAGGCATACTTTCAATTCTTTTCGCCTGTATTAGGTTTTCACAAAGAACTTTTTCCTATTTTTATATAAAATTTAAAAAATAATAATAGTGTGAAAGAATTTTTTAAATAGAATTTTCATTTTCCTATTAAATAATTTAAAACATTTTAATAAATTTAATAATATTTGGTAAATACAATATTAACTTAATTTTTCAATATTTTAATATAGTCTTTCTCATTTTAAAAAATTAATTATTGATTTATTTACCAAATAAGAAAATAAATATATATAAAATGAGGCGAAGGCTTGTGTGGGATCACGTGTGGAGACAATGAAGGAAAATATAATACTCTTCCCTCCTATTTAGTTAACGAGAAAAAATCTCTCCCCACTCCTTCACTCGCATTGAAACTAGAATTTCTCGTAGGTTAAATAGACATCTTTTTAAAGTACACTTGTAAAGAATACCAGAGGAAAAAAAAAAAAAAAAAAAAAAACATGTCCTGGTTTGAGAATAAGATCCATGGGAATCTCATCCCCCAAGCAGCAGCATTATACTTGTATATTTGCCTTGAGAGGGGGAGTATTGTACTGGGAATATGCTGGTCTCTCTGCTATAAAACATTGGCAATGCCCAGCTTCTTCATTCAACAAAGTGCATGCAGATGAAGATGAATATGCCGGCAGTGCATTGGATGGATTGCCGGGCAACTACTCCATTGGCAGTCCGCGATTCAGCCTCTCTTTTCATCACCTTACTGCCAAAGGAGATTTGCCCGGCGATGCTCCCATGCAACCAAACTAAACCCTAAATCCCTCTTGCTTGCCTCTAAACATTAATGGAAAGGGTTAGTGTTCTTTCTATTCTTTTTTTTGTTTTCTTTATTTATTATCGTTGTTGAGAATTTTTGGGTGTGAGTTCCACATTAGTTAATTTAGTGGAGGATCATGAATATCTCCATTTATACGAGGCCTTTTGGAGAAGCCACGAGAGCTTATGTTCAAAATAGACAATATCATGTTCTTGTTCTTGGAAGGGTTGGTGTTGTTTATGATATATTTAATCAAATTTCTGAATTAATAACGTGGGAAACATTAAGGGTTCAAATTAAATTAACCCTTGCTTTTTCCTTATTAAGCACGTAATCAATGACGTAATTTTAATAAAACATTACCTTAATTACCTTTTTTCATTATCATTTTTTTAAATACCGACAAACTTAAAACAGGAATTTGTTTGTTTAATAAATACACACCAAATTAACCAAAGTCATGCCTTTGGGTTTTTTGACGCACGTGCTTATTTCTGTTTTTTTTTTNTTTTACCATTTTTTGTCAGAAACATAGTTTTATTACTCATTAAATGCTATTAGTTTTTTATATATATATATAAATTAAGTTACCAAGCTTTAAAATTCTATAATTCACTCCTTTATATTAAATAATTTCTTACATGATTAAAAATTTTAAATTTTAATTAAGTTAATAGATATAATATTAAATATTATATTTAATCTAATTTTATATTTATTAGGGGAGGAATAAATTAAAGATTTATTAGAGATAATTAAAATAATCGAACTCGCTGCCCATATGATTCAACTGTAGGACACGTCAAGTTGACTCCTCGGAATCTCCGAGTTTATTCTGAAACGCGTGTCCGAATATTCCTTTTTAAAAGGACGGAATTACTGTAATGCCCCTTCCGTTTCCATTTGGTAATTTGGTTGCCTTCATGGATTGACCTTATCTGGTCAAACAGCCGAGTTGACCTCTATTATTTAATTTTCAATTATTATCTAACCTCAACAATCAGCCATTGGTTTGTTTTAAAAATGACAGGTTCATGCAATTCCAACACGCTTTTTGTCTTTGTTTTCAAATTCTCCCCCCGGTTCACATCCAAATAAATCCCACGTTATTGTTATTGTTACAAAAATTTTAATTTTATTTTATTTACCAGTGACAATAATTTGACTATTGACTTATAAGAACAGGGTGAGAAATTTAAGGAAATTATATAAAAATATATGCGGTAAATTTTTGAGTAACAATTGAGACAAAGTAACTAATTAGCTTAGTTTGATGGCTTAAAAAGGATTATTATTATTATTATTATTATTAATAATTGTTGTTGTTGTTGGGTTATGTTAAGAGTAAAAAGAAAGGATTTTTATAGGAGAAATTTAGTTACTGCATCCAATCAGTGATTCAATCATTCATTATGATTGCCATGATATGCATGGTTTAATTTTATACCCACCACACACACATAATCATTCTTTTTATGGTGGGTGTTGGCCTTTGCTTTTTAAGTCATTTTTAAGCAATATTCCATCTCTTTCATAATTTATATATTAATATTATTTGTATCACAACTATCTGATATTATGTATTAACTGTCAGTCTCACGGTTTTAAAATACGTCTGTTGGGGAGAGATTTCCACACAATCATAAGAAATGTTTCATTCCCCTCCCCCAACCGATGTGGAATCTCACAAGTTATATACTAACAATATAACATTGGGTCATAATCGTTTTCTCAGAGACTTGTGTATACGTCGACGACTCAAATTTGAGTTGACTGGCTTATTCGAATGTAAGAGTAAGTGTCATACAATTTCTTTGTAAAATCTCAAAAAAAAAAATGTAATCTTTATTAAGAAAACATTTAAATTCTACCCCTAAAAGTAAAACACTGTTTATATAAAGACAAAACTACACCTCAAACAAGGAAATATAATTTTTAATTCGTAAATTGTTGAACAATTCAAGGGCAATTTTGTAACAATTTAATGTTATAGACTCTTTACACGCATATATAAAAAGAACATTAGTTTGTGAAAACCAAATTAACCAACCACAAAACACAATCAGAACAGAGATATCTGTTTTGCGCCGCCATTGATGGACGTTGAGCAAGTTCTCAATCTCTTCGATTCATTCTGGTTCGAGCGTGAAATCTTCAACAAACACCCCTTTCCAACAAACCCCCAAAACCCACGACCCGAAAATCAAGATCTCGACCCATTAGAAAACTCGCCGCCAGAGGAAGCTTTCGTCCCTCGGATTTGCCCGAGGTCCATAAGCGAAGATTTAAGCTCCAAATTAACCTTTATGTCAGATTCAAGTTCACCCGATTCAGTTCTCTTCTCTCCAAAGCTTCAAACGATTCTTTCGAGCCAAGACATGGGCGGGGAAGAGGCGCCGGAGAAGAGCCGGAGAGTAGTAATTAGGCAGAAAAGAAAACAGAGGAGGAGAATTGGAGGGAGAAGCATAAGGGGGTCGGAAAGTAGAAGCCTCTCGGAGCTGGAATTTGAGGAGGTAAAAGGGTTTATGGATTTGGGATTCGTGTTCTCGGAAGGGGATAAAAGCTCGAGCTTGGCGTGGATAGTTCCGGGATTGAACAGGCTGGGGAAAAGGGATGAAGAAGAAGAAGAGTTGGGAGGTGGAATTTCGAGACCTTACCTCTCGGAAGCTTGGGCGGCGATGGAGGAAGAGGAGGAATTGAAGAAGGCATTGGTGATGAAATGGAGGCTTCCTGCAAATGAGATTGATATGAAAGATAATCTCAAATGGTGGGCTCATGCTGTTGCTTCTACTGTTAGATGACACTGCTCTCATTCATAGTTCTCCTCTTTCTAATTTTCTTTTTTTTCTTTTGGGGTTTTCTTAAAGTTTTGTTCTAATCTCTAAGTTTTGGATTCCAAGCCAATTTGTATATATTTGTTGGAAATTATTACTCATTTTTCTTATTTTTTCTGAGGGTTTTTTTTTCCTACTTTATTCACCCAAAAATATAAAAATTTATAAATTCTAATAGAACGGATCCCACATCGATCTTAGGGAGGAACAACACTGTGTGAAAATGTATCCAGAACAAGCTAAAAAAATACACCTGAAGATGAAGCCAAAAGAAAAATAAAAAAATACGATATAATAACATGGATTTCGAATTTTCATTATAATTTTTGTGGTTAATTTTAACATTTTGGGATAATGTGGATTATATTAAAATATATTATAAAGAAGTGAACTTTGTTAAAGATTAGAGAAGGAAAAAGAAAAAAAAAAAAGAAAAGAAACTAAAACATATATTTAATATAAAAGAAATTATATGGACACATAATTTGACATGCACATAAAATATTATATAAAATATCTATTTAATCTCTAAAATTTTAAAATTAGAAGCTTTCAAAAAATTTAAAATTTATAAATTTAGTTTTTTTGAAAAATTTATAAATTTAGTGTTGCATAAAACTATGGGTTCTATTAAACATCAAATTTAAATTTATTTATTATAAATAGATGGTAATTTTACAAATTGAATTTATTATGAATAAATTAAATAATTTTATAAATTTAAATATGTAAAGACATAATTAAATAAACAAATTAAAAGTTCATTAATTTATTAAACATTTATAAAAAATAGAAAATTAAAATCTTATTTGTAATTTTAATACATATTTTTTTTTATTTTATTTAATTTATTTAATTCAACCATTTATAAAAGATATAAGATTGAATATGGACATTTATTTAAGAATAGTAATAGGCATCTTTGTACTAAATTATGCTAACTAATATATGAATTTTGGACCAAATCAAGCTTTGAAAAAATTAAGGAATAATTTGAGAAAGTCAAAGAAATGGGGATAAGTTTGCCACATCAGGTAGCTAGTTGAATAATTTGATCTAAGCTAAGACTTCCTCTAATGGAGGATAATTTTTAAACAAATGAAATTTCCTTCTAAAAATAATAGAAATAATGTAAGGGTGTGACATGATCAACTTAGGTTATTTTATTTTCTTATTTTTCTATAATATTACGTAAATATTGGAAGGTGGAAGGATTATTTTTTTATTAGTAAATAAAATATGTGTTAGTAGCTTTAAATAATCTCCATAAAAATAATCCAACTTGTATATCTTATGAAAAATAATATGATGAATCCAAGCGAAGGTTATTATATGTCTAATATTGATTTGTTATCGACTCTAATATATTTATTTAAAATTGAGGTTATAAGCTTTTTTTAAAACAATAATAATAAAATAAAAAAGACCTCATTTTTCTACTTTATTTTTTAATTTAGTGAACTACGAACGATGATATATGTCTTAATCAATTATCGAAATTATAATTTAATTAAATTAAAAATAAAAACAAAAACATATATACTGATTTTGAACATCTCACTTCCCAGCTGAAAAGTTGAGAAATTTCAAATTAAATATGGATTCTTGAGCATAAAGTTGAGGCTTTTTTATTTTTTAATTTTAATTTAGAAAAAAAAGGTTGGTGATGGGTTATTACTTTTATTTTTATAATAATTAATAATTAGTTTGTGATAGATTAACTTCAACTCCCACAAAAGCACGCTCTGCTTCGCGTTCTGAGGAAAGTGGGGCCCACGTTCCAAAGAAACATGTAATTATTGTCGTTTTGCATGTTTTATTTCGACCGTTTGAACGACTTTCCGTTTATTTTGACGGTGTTACGAACGGTCGGTCAAAAAGTCCATGGTTTCTCACGGCACACAATAACATATACTCACGAATTTACTATATTACCCTCACAAGAATTAAGTTATTATCTCAGTAAACAGAATGGCAGTTTAGTCATTTAACTTCATCCATCTGGAATTTGGTTATTAATACTCGTTTTGAAGCTTCATTGGAATTTTGGGCGTCTGAATACAATGGAAGACCAGCAGGTTCTACAGAATTTGGATTCTCTCTGGTTCTTCGCCACTGTATTCTCAAACAGAACGCCGCCGCCGCCGCCGCCGCCGCCGCCACCGGTCGTCCAAAAACCCACTCAAAACGACTTCGTTGAGCCTCCAGGAGGAGAAATTGCGACTCCCATTTTTCAAAATCAGCAAAATGTTGGGGAGGAGAGGAATATTGTAGACGAGAAGACGAATGAAACCGGCGGCGGGTTGGGGTTAATAATAACAGAGGAGAGGAGAAAAAGCAGAGGAAGAAGATGGGGGTGTTTGGGGCAGAGGAGAAAGATTGTCGGAGAGATGGATCTGAGTGATGCTGTGAAGGAGATTTGTGAATGTTGGTTGCTTGAACAGAGAATTGGCGGCGGGAATCAGTACCAGAGAGGGAGGAGGAAGATGAAGAAGAAGAAGATGCCTCCGTTTGAAGATAGTATGGCCATGAAAGAGCACATCAGATCCTGGGCTTTTGCAGTGGCCTGTATCGTTAGATGATCCCAATTTTGTAACTAAATACGAATTTGGTATGATATTGTCCGTATAAGTTCTCATAATAATGTGGAGAGTATTTTTTTTTTTGTTTATAAATAAATGATCATTTTCCAAAATTAGGCGAGGTGGGACTTACATCATCCAACACCTCCCTTCGAACTGCTCTAATACCATATTAGATAAACACGACTCTCCACAATGGAATGATATTGTCCACTTTGAGCATAAGCTCTCATGCCTTTGTTTTGGGCTTCCACGAAAGGCTTCGTACCACAGGAAGAGAATTTTTTTTTTTTTTTTTTTTAATCCGAGATGATTCCCAAAATATAATAAATCTTAAAATAAAATTAATTTCGACTTAATTTTTAATTTCAAAGCACATTTTGTAATTAATTTTAACGTTAGGAGACAACAAGGATTTATTTGAAAAATTAATTATATATTTTATTAGTAAAATATTATTTTAAAAAAAGTTTTGAAAAATAATAATGTTTATATACTAAAAATCTTGAAACATAATTGAGTAAGTTTGGGCCGAAACTGAAGCAGCCCAGAGTCAGCCCAGAAGACCCAAGTTCACGATCATCGGCGACTTGTTGGCCATCGGTAGCAGCGGACCAATTCGTGAAGGTGAAGAGAGGCAACGATGACGGAGGCGCCGCCGAGGCGACTAAGAGGCCACAAAGGCACTGCCACGTGCTGCATCGCCTCGAATGACCGTCCTGGCCTCGTCGCTACTTCAGGCGAGGTAGAGTAAGACTTACTTATGGCCTTCGCGTCTTCTTTCCTTGTTTCTACTGTATTGAATTTCAGTAGGTTGCATACGCTTCCTTGGTTCTGTGGTGACATCTTATTTTTCTGGCGTGTGTAGGATGGTTGTGTTTGCTGGTTTGACATGAGATGCAAAGATGTGGTATCCATTATGGAAGTAGGAAAAGAACCTATTACATCCATATGTTTCAAGCAAGGTCCATTATTCTCCCACTTATTCCTTTGTTTAAGTCTCAATGATCTGTAAGCCATAGCCACCGGCTTAAAATGTTTAGTGGTTTCTCAAGATTGAAATGATGACATCCTATCCAACATAACTTCGAAATATTTTTGTTTTTTTATATAGTTTTTTGCTGATCCATTCTACCCTTCTTATCAGGGAATGAAGATGTTATCTACATCTCCTCTGGGAAGGAAATTAAGTCATTTGATGTCCATCAGGTAAGGAAGTTTCATAATGTTAAAAACTTACTAAAAATATATTTGTATTTTAAAGGAATGAACAACTCCTCCCCAAGTTTGCATACTACTTGCTGTCTATTTTGGCCACGTTTTTGTGTCTTTCATATATGAAATTATATATCACTTCGATGCTGTCCCTTACACATTTAATTTATCAATGGTTACTATACTGTCGACTAATTTTTTCCTTTACTTTTGGAGGCCACATCATCGAAACCATTGGAGAGTTATAGTTACAACAAAGAGGAGATAAATCAGGTAGAGGCGATCAGTAAGTTGTTTATATTTGCATGTTTAATGATGGAAATAAGTTATTCCTCTGTCAAGTTCTGTAGTTATAGGTGTGGAGACTTGTTTCACAATCCAATATTTTTTCTGAATTTGAAAAAAAAAAATAAAAAAAAGGATCCGAAGCCAAGAGTCAAAATTTCTTCCCATGCAGGTTTCTTGTAGCCCAAAATCTTCTTTTCTGGCTGCTGCCGATGATGGTGGTGATGTTAAGGTCAGCATCTTTAGCTTACTGTGATTTCTTTTCTTGGGATTTGAATTCAAATGAGCACGCTGGTATATTTTTGTTCCTGATTTTAGTTCAGTTCAAGTAAATGATGGAACAGGTCTATGAGCTCTGGTAGTGGTAATATGTAATGAAATTTCTTTTATCGGAGTATAGCTTGTCATAAGAACCCAAAATTTCTGGCATCAGTTATCTACAGCATTTTTAAGCAGATGTTGCTTTCTTATGTCTGTTTGAGTGACAGTGAGCCTGGAAGTTTTGATCATATAATTTTTTTTCTACAAAATCTGATCAACTCATTTGCAGGCAGTTCATTGAAGCTTTTATTTGGCCATTTTATCTTCCCTCGCATGATAATGAATGTTGATATATCATACATAGTAATAATTTTTCCATTTCTGACATAACGGATGTAGTAAGTTACAAATTGTTTTGTCCCATCTCATTCTTGTGTTCAAGCATGCACGAATTAACTCCTTTTAGTAATAAAAATGCAGAAGTAATGGTTTTACAATGTTGCTATTCCAAATTGTTAGATTAGATACTGATCATACTCTTATGGCAGATCATTGATATTCACCAGAATTGCCTATACAAAACATTAAGATCTGGCCATACAAGTGTATCCTTTCTTGTATCTTGAAGCTTTTTTTTTCTTTAATAAATCAGGGTTCTGTAATCCATTCTAGTCCCTTGTGCTTTACAGTTCTTTAATTTTGTTATATGGATCTCATCCTTGCATCCTAAACCATATATTTAGATCTGTAGCAGTGTTCAGTTCCTTCCTTGGAGACCTTGGGAAGGTAAACTCAACATTCTAACCTTCGCCTCCACTTTTTTCAGACCATCAGTGATCCAATCTGCATTGTTTAGAAGTAGCTAAACATATTGAATTATGAGTTATTAATACCCTTAATCTTTGTTCTGGATTTGGAGAGGTCCAAAGTAGAGAGCTTATTTATCAAGAGGCTTCATCTCATTGCAATTGAAAAAAGAAAAAAAACTGAAAATATCCAAGTTTCAAGATTTTTGTATAATACTTATGCTCGAGTCTAAATCTTCACTGAGATATACTATTCTTGTTGCATATCTCGTTGCTTATTGTGAAGAAAAAAACATCTTAAAATAGTTAATCTGGATTTGGAGTGATTGTTTGAGGTCAAGAGAATACTTCTTGTTCTTTCACATGAAAGATGTAGTTCAATTTCCATGTATTACAATTTGTCCATCAACTTGAAGTTGGCTGTAGGATCTTAGATCCGGAGGTTTCAGAGTTTTCTAGGAATATGATAGACAAATGCTTTACAGAGTAAACCAAGTCTACAATTACAAGTTACCATTGGCCAGAAAGTTAGTATTTATTGTCTATGTTGTTTCCCATGCAAATGTATTTACAGTCCCTGGATGACCTCTAGACATTATTGAAGAGGGTACCAATTTGAGAGAATGAAACTCAAGTTCTATATATTGAGGATTTATGGACGTTGTTCTTGCGTTGACTATCACTCTTAGAATTTTCTGAACATAAGAAGTTATAAATGTTGGGGGATAACGTGTCACAAGTTTGAATTGATTTTTCCTGCGACTTCGGAGTCACCTACAACATTGGTTTCTTTGCTAGTTGTTATTCTTGATACTGTATCGTCATTGTTTATGTTTCAAGTTGTACCATGTTTAAATAATTGAAAGCCTCACCATTCGTATCGGACTGCTTTTTTACAATTCCGGCATTATACAGTTATTACAGGAGGTCTTGATTCAAAGCTCATTATGTGGGACTTTTCCAGAGGACGTCCCATCAAAGTTCTTGATTTTGGTTCGTACTTATGCAGCCCATCTGTTTATGTGATTATTATTCCATGCTTTTCATTTTGTCTGCACTTGTGTGCCCGTTTTTCTTTTCGAGCATAGTTCATCTAATTTGTTTAACTCCCTATCTTAAACAGTGACTTATCCAAAATAACGACTCCAAGACAGTTGTACGAACATTCCTTGCTAATTTTCTTGCATAAGTGTAGAGAGTGGGGGGCCTCATTTGCCTATTATTATATTCCTCAGAACTTGATTTTCATTTTCCTGTAGAGTGAATCATGCAAGTGTTTAGAATTCTAGCCTGAAAGCTTATTTCGCATGTGGAAGTGGAATTGGTTTATGGATAAATACAATATACTAGTTGTAGTTTTAATCCTGGAAGGTATTTGTATCTTGCCTGTACAAGTTTTCTTTGATCCTGCCGTGAAGTTAGGAGCAGAAGTTGGGCATAGGGCCCCTTGGGTTTTATGTAAATTCATAACAATGTGTACAAGAACTCAAACTTGGGTCGTAAGGAACACGCCAATTTCTGTTCAGATAATGTAAAATACACACTCATATAAGACTTCACTGTTACTAATATTTGCATTGTTTTTTCTTTTTCATCCTTCAACAGACATCCCTGACAACAACCCTTCCAGTAACACAGGACAATGTTTTAATCCTGCATTTATTCATGCAATAGTAGTTCCTGAAGTTAATATGGTGGACAAATTGGGCCAGATATGTGTGGTTGCAAGGGGTGATGGTGTTGTTCATGTGATTGATATTGAATCCGAGAAATCAAAGATTTCCACAAAATCTAGTAAAAGAACACAAACTAGATCTAAGGGAGTTACAGCAGCTTGCGATGTGGATAACCTGCAAAGTGGAAGAAAGAGGTTATATTTGGATTACACTGTTGGTGGACATTCTGCAGCTGTGTCCTGTGTGTAAGTAATTTCTTTCTCCTCCTCTGCAACATGACGGATCTCCCTTACCAAGTGGAAAATTTCAGGGCATTTTCTCGATTTGGGGAGAAAGGGAAGTTCGTAGTTTCTGGTGGGAATGATAAATGCGTAAAGCTATGGAATTGGTCTGGAGTTCCTGATGCTGGGGAAGCTGGCAGCAGCAGCAACAACAAAATTCTTCATTTGAACATCGACCTGAACAAAAAGGTTGTTATTTATTGATAGTTGCATGTCACCATCGATATCATTATTCATTACTTGTGCTTTTATGAATTAGTTTCTAAGTTTGGAATTTAACCTTCTGCAGGTGAATTGGCTATGTACTACTCCATCTGACACAGAAAACCTTGTGGTCTGTGATACCAGCAAGGTAGTGAAGGTATATAATGTTGCATAAGCCGTCGGTGGTGCCTTCCCACAGAATCAGAGGTTAGAAAGAAACCCGAGGAATTATGAACCTGCTGCTGTTCTTATATTTAAAGCATCTGATTTTAGATCCTTAACAGACAATTTTGAGACCAAGAGTAAGCATTTGCTGAGAATTACTATGCTTCTATTCACCACAAAATTACACAACTTTGACACTAGATTTACTTGAAAAGGCTATTTGAAATATTCTTATTTTTATTTAAATATTTTTTGATCAAAATCATGATAAAGCACCCGCAAAGCAACCTGGAACCTGCTCTGATCACTGTGCCATGGCTAAGCACCCACTCGAGCCTGCTCCAACGCTCGGCCTCCCTCCATGCCGCATCGCTGCCGAGCGAAAAACACACCAGTAGGGGAGGCTGTCACTATAAGGGAATCCTCTGACCGACACTTGAACGAGAGGTCTACCGCCAACCGCCAGCGCCCAGCTCTGCAAAATCCACTAGCTAGGCGTTGATCGCCTCCTTGAGCATTGTCGGAGAGTAACATGAAATCTGACCTCATCATCCACATCCGCGTGAGCATTAAGCCAGCCAGAGTGGTCCGCGGCCGACCATTCATTCCAGTCACACAACGAAGAAACATTAGAAGGGAAGAAATGCCGCCATAAATCCATGAACACCATGCATTTCCATATCAAATGTACAATTGTCTCAGCAGCTTTGTGACAGAAAAGACACCAGAAATTCGTAATAACCCCTTTGTCATAGGTTTGTCCAGACTGTTGTTTAGAATTTATAGCTGCAAAACTTCACGTTTGGAGGCAGACGGGCCTTCCAAAGACTCTTGCATAACAAGAACACTAGGAGGATCTGATCATCTCCCCGCCCATCTCCATATCATCAGCACTCTTCTCCGAAAGGTTGCCCTTTGGATTCTACTCCCAACAGCTCTCATCTTCTCCATGGCTATTCAACTGTATGGAGACAATCCTTGTCGCCCTTTTGTCCAGGAAACCTCTCGCACCTTCCAGCTTCAACTAGCCGAGAATATTCATTTTCATTCTAAATAGATATGTGAACAAAGCAAGAATCCTTGTAAGGAATGTTTTGTTCTCTATCTTCAACCGACGTGGGATTTCACAATCCAACCCATTGGAGGCCAGCTTCCTAGCTGGCACACCGTCCGGGATCTCACATTCTATTTCTATTGGAAATCCATCGATGTATTTTGAAATAAAATAAATGGTATAAATGGTAAGAATAATGTTTAATTTTTTATATAGTTGAAAATAATATCTTTTAATTTTTACACTTATTGCCCACAAATTTTCATTATTTATTATTGAAATCTACCAAAAGGGTAATTTGTTAAATCAGGATATTTCTGCTCGACTAAACAGACTTCATTGATCATTCGTATGAATTCAACGGTTAACCAATCCATCAATCAACAGTAGCCAAGTTTTGATTTTCCCGCCAACAGTTTTATTTACAATGATCATTTCATGGGTCTTGTTCGAAAGAAGAAGATTCAAATTCCAGTAAGGAGTACACTTCAATTAGAAGATTCACAGACTCCCGGTTGTCTGTGTTTGTGGGGTTGCTTTCTGGTTTCTCATGTTGGGGTTTGGTGCACAATCGTCTGTTGGTAGTTCAAATCAAGGACGTACTCTGCCCAACAAAATTGTTTCTTACACTTCCCGCAAAATTCAAATCTGTTTCTGCACACACTTTGCTTCTCATCTCTTCTTCCTCTCTGTGCAGATGGGTGAAACCAACTTTCCAACGACTACCCTCAATTCCTCCCCATTTCTAAAATGCTCTCACCCCTCCTCTCGCACAGATCGATACGACCCATCTGGGTTTTGCGTTTTCCATTTAAAATCCATCCACAAGCGCTGGGTTGAGAGACTTCGGGGCTAATCTTTGATTTAGGGTTGCAGAATCACGGGTGTCCGAAGAAAGGGCAATGATGGTTTCTGATGTTCCCATTTGCCACACTTGTGGTGAGCCAGTCGGTGTCGATGCCAATGGAGAGGCATTCGTTGCCTGCCATGAGTGCCATTTTCCTATTTGCAGAGTCTGCGTTCAGTATGATATTAAGGAAGGCAGAAATGTTTGCTTGCGTTGTGGGTCTCTATTTGACGGTATCTTCTGATTGCTAAACTATTCCTGTTGCTTTCATTACGAGGTCTTACGCTTTTACTGCTCAGGAACTTGAATTTCATTCAGTGGAGTTTCTATTCCAGTTTGTGTTAATTTGTGATTGACCATATATTGCTTGAGAGTTGTAATAGTCTTAGATACTCTCATGCAAGGAGTTATAACTATTATTAGTATGATCCCAGTTTGATTTGCTAATACTTAATGAATTGTTTAAACAAGCCTATGATTCGCACTGTTTGATATCAATAAATAAGCGGTTCTTGTCTTTCCAGTGGTTCTGAATTTGCTTGCATGTTCTGAATTTTCAGAGAACTTGCTGATGGATGCTGATACGAAGAGATCAGGAGATGAAAACACAATGGCATCTCATCTCAGTCATTCACAGGTGAAATTTATTTCGTCAGTTTTGTATGCTTGTGACCCAGTTACAGGTGGTTAGTATTTAATCTCCTACATGTTCAACTCCTCACGAAGTTATTTCTCAACTTTTTCAATTTTTTTTCCTTAGGACGTTGCAGTGCATGCTAGACATATCAGCAGTGTGTCAACAGTGGATAGTGGTAATGAATATTGATTTCTTCAATCACGTTGGGAGCCTTTAATATTGTTCCTATTCTTATTAATATCTTCCTGTTTTTGTGAAGAATTGAATGATGAATCTGGGAACCCAATTTGGAAGAACAGAGTAGAGAGTTGGAAGGATAAGAAGAACAAAAAGAAAAGGCCTACCGTGAAGACTGAACAGGAAGCTCAAATTCCTCCCCAACAACAAATGGAAGAGAAACAGTAAGTACAACCAGGTTTTGGCTTTTTTAATCTGATTTTTGAATGCGTGATTGGAGCTAAAAGCTGGTTTCTGTGTGCTGATGTGCTTTTCTATTAAACTGCCTTCATATCTGCAAACTGCTTAATGGCTTGGATTTTTTGACATCGTATTTCTGAGGAGAATGTAAGTCATATCAACTTATGAAAAATGTGATTTTTGTTCTTCCAGGATTTCAGAGGCGGCTGCGGTTACACACACATTTTCTTCAGTTTATCCAATTCCATCCAGTAGATTAACACCATACAGAATTGTGATAATCATGAGATTGATCATTCTAGCTCTTTTCTTCCAGTATCGAATAACAAATCCTGTTGATAGTGCTTTTGGTCTATGGCTTACTTCTATCATATGCGAAATCTGGTTTGCCTTCTCATGGGTGTTGGATCAGTTCCCTAAATGGTCTCCCGTGTGCAGAGACACATTCATTGACAGATTATCGGCCAGGTAGGAGCAAGACAGCAAAACTTATTAACGTATTTGTGAAGTAAATTGGGAGCGTTATTCTTATAATTACTATTTTGGGTTTTATAATACTTGTAACAGCCCAAGTCCACCCTAGCTAGCCGATGTTGTCTTTTTTGAGCTTTCTCTCTTGGGCTTCCTCTCAAGGTCTTTAAAAGATGTCTGTTAAGGAGAGGTTTCCACACCCTTGTAAAGTAGAATGTTTCGTTCTCCTTCCTAACCGATGTGAGATCTCACAATCCACCCCCTTCAGGACCCAACGTCCTTGCTTGCACTCCGCCTCTTGTCCACCCCTCCGGGACTCAGCCTCCTCACTGGCACATCGCCCAGTGTCTAGCTCTAATACCATTTGTAATAGCCCAAGCCCACCGCTAGTAGATATTGTCCTCTTTGAGCTTTTTCTTTTTGGCTTCCACTCAAGATTTTTAAAACATGTCTGCTAGGAAGAGGTTTCCACATCTTTATAAAGAATGTTTTGTTTTCCTCCCAAATCTGATAGTGCCCCTTTCGTCACTCTCAAAAACATGTAATTGGGCTGTAGTAAAAGATATTTGGGTACCATGTAGGCCAGGAAGAATGATAAAATGTCGGATAAAATATGGAATAACGAAAAAGGTGGTGGGTATGGGTGCTTCAATTTAATGCTCCTGATGTGGTATCGTTTGTGTTTATCTGTTTCGAGGTCAGGTTTGAAAGAGAGGGAGAACCTTCCCAGCTTGCTGCTGTGGACTTTTTTGTGAGTACTGTTGATCCATTGAAAGAACCTCCACTAATCACTGCCAATACCGTGCTTTCAATCCTTGCTGTGGACTATCCTGTCGATAAAGTTTCCTGCTATGTGTCTGACGATGGTGCAGCTATGCTCACATTTGAATCTCTTGTTGAGACAGCCGACTTTGCAAGAAAGTGGGTTCCATTCTGCAAGAAATTTTCCATTGAACCTCGAGCTCCTGAGTTTTACTTCTCACAGAAAATAGACTATTTGAAAGATAAAGTGCAACCTTCTTTTGTCAAGGAACGTAGAGCAATGAAAGTAAGAACCTCAAACTTCCTCTTCACGTTCTGCTTCTTGTTCGTTAGTCATTCCCATGAATTGGGAGATCTCACATCGGTCGGAGAGGAAAACAAAGCATTTCTTATATGGGTGTGGAAACCTCACCCTCCTTCATCCAGTGGGCTTGAGCTACTAAGTGACTTGCTTTATTTGTATTTAAAATATATCATTTAGTAAGTGAATGGTCGGGAAACAGTTATTTAACAATTAGTCTGCTGATTCGTGGCAGAGAGCTTATGAAGAGTTTAAAGTACGAGTCAATGCTTTGGTAGCAAAGGCTCAGAAAACGCCAGATGAAGGCTGGTTCATGCAAGATGGAACAGCTTGGCCAGGAAATAATCCACGTGACCACCCTGGAATGATTCAGGTTAAACACTACTCATTTGATTGCGTTATTCTACTAACACAGAAGAATGTTCCACTTCTGTTTGACTGATTAATTTTCTAAGGCAAAATTAATGCCAAATCATCTTGTGCATGCAATGTCCGACTCCCCGAATGCCCCTACCTCAATAGAAAGGGTTCAGTTTAGATTGTATCAAAATGTTCAATCACCGAGGATGAATTGTTTCAGGTTTTTCTTGGCAATACTGGCGCCCATGACATAGAGGGTAATGAACTTCCTCGACTAGTCTATGTCTCCAGAGAGAAGAGGCCTGGTTACCAACATCACAAAAAAGCCGGCGCTGAAAATGCTCTGGTATTCAATTATCTATCATACTTTTATTTTTTTTGCAGGCACATCAAAGTTGTAAACTCAAATGTTTTTCCTTAAACAGGTAAGAGTATCTGCAGTGCTCACAAACGCCCCCTTCATTCTCAATCTTGACTGTGATCACTATGTTAACAATAGCCAAGCTATACGTGAGGCAATGTGTTTCTTAATGGACCCACAAGTAGGCCGAGATGTATGCTACGTTCAATTTCCTCAGAGGTTTGATGGCATTGACCGAAGTGATCGATATGCAAATCGCAACACAGTTTTCTTTGATGTGAGTTTAAATTAGTTTTATTTTCTAAGAGCATATATGATCACTCTCTTCTGAGTTCTTGATCCCTGCTTTAGTCAGTCTTGAGGCTCGCCTGTTCTGAGGATCTTCATTTTTGTTTCAGGTCAACATGAAAGGATTGGATGGCATCCAGGGACCAGTTTACGTGGGTACAGGTTGTGTTTTTAATAGACAGGCTCTTTATGGCTACGGACCTCCTACTATGCCTAGCTTATCTAAGACATCCTCATCATCCTGCTCTTGGTGTGGCTGCTGTTCGTGCTGCTGTCCTTCCAAGAAGATCTCAAAAGATCCAACTGAAATTCAGAGAGATGTAAAAAGAGAAGAGCTTGATGCTGCAATCTTTAACCTCAGGGAAATAGATAGTAAGTCTAATCTTGGAGGAATACTGTTCTAGAAATTGAAGGCAGTAGTTCTCCGGCTTGTCATTAAATCTAGTTTTGGTTTTGTTCTACAGATTATGATGAGTACGAGAGGTCCATGCTAATTTCTCAATTGAGCTTTGAGAAAACTTTTGGCTTATCTTCTGTATTTATTGAGTCTACACTAATGGAAAATGGAGGAGTCGCAGAATCTGCTAATTCATCGATTTTGATCAAAGAAGCAATTCATGTCATTAGCTGTGGTTATGAAGAGAAGACTGCCTGGGGAAAAGAGGTACTTGTGAGATCCCACATCGGTTATAAGGGTCTGAAAACCTTTCCTTAACAATTATTGTCCACTTTGGACCGTTAAAAATAGTATCAGAGCCAGACACCGAGCGGTGTGCTAGCGAGAACGTTGGGCCTTCAAAGAGGCTGGATTGTGAGATCCCACATCGGTTGGAGAGGAGAACGAAATATTCCTTATAAGGGTGTGGAAACCTCTCCCTAACAGACGTGTTTTAAAATCGTGAGGCTGACGTTGATATATAACGGGCCAAAACAGACAATATTTGCTAGCGGTGAACTTGAGCTCTACTGCTGTCTCTCTCTCTTTTACATGAATATGAACCGTAGTCAATACAACCATCATTGGGCTTATGGTTTTGCTTTTCAGATTGGTTGGATATATGGTTCAGTCACTGAGGATATCTTAACGGGTTTCAAGATGCATTGCCGAGGATGGAGGTCCATCTACTGCATGCCCTTGAGGCCAGCATTCAAAGGATCAGCACCCATTAACCTTTCTGATCGTCTGCACCAAGTTCTTCGATGGGCACTTGGATCTGTTGAGATTTTTCTCAGTAGACATTGCCCATTATGGTATGGATTTGCAGGCGGTCGGCTCAAATGGCTCCAAAGAATGGCATACATAAACACCATTGTCTATCCCTTCACCTCCCTCCCTCTCGTTGCGTACTGCTCATTGCCTGCAATCTGCCTGCTGACAGGAAAATTTATCATACCAACGGTAAGTATATCTACCCTCGCATTGTTGTTCTAACATATGCATGAAAATATTCAAATATAATCCACGAAATGGATACTTTAAGAAGCATCTCCTTGCCATGTCTGTTCATAGTCTTTGGTAATACCCAAATTGAATTGTGTTGCTCCTGCTGCATTTTTGGGACTGAATATCCTTGTTATAGTGAAAATCCTTCTGTATGTCTTCTCCTCATTTTTTTGCTAAACATCATGCAGCTCTCAAACCTAGCAAGTACTCTTTTTCTGGGTCTCTTCTTGTCCATCATTCTCACAAGTGTTCTTGAGCTGCGTTGGAGTGGTGTTAGCATCGAAGATCTATGGCGTAATGAGCAATTCTGGGTCATCGGAGGCGTCTCGGCCCATCTCTTTGCTGTTTTCCAAGGATTCCTAAAGATGTTAGCTGGTGTGGACACCAACTTCACAGTTACTGCAAAGGCAGCTGACGACGCCGAGTTTGGGGAGCTATACATGGTGAAATGGACAACACTTTTGATCCCTCCTACAACTCTTATTGTTGTTAACATGGTCGGTGTCATTGCTGGATTTTCCGATGCACTAAATGGTGGATATGAAGCCTGGGGACCTCTTTTTGGCAAGGTATTCTTTGCCTTCTGGGTGATTTTTCATCTCTATCCATTCCTCAAAGGTCTTATGGGTCGCCAAAACCGGACTCCAACCATTGTTGTTCTGTGGTCTGTACTGTTGGCATCAGTTTTCTCACTTGTCTGGGTGAAGATAAACCCATTTGTGAACCAAATTGACAGCACAACCATTGCACAAAGCTGCATTGCAATAGATTGTTGAGTAATATTGAAGAAATTTTTCGAAACCCTTCAATTTCTTGTCAAAGATTCTGCTGTGATTGTCTATAGGATTCACAACCAGTTCCTTTACAGCATAGTTTGAGATGAAAACATACAGATTCATCTGGATATGTATGAATGCTTTGGTTCAACATTTGAGCTTCAGTTTGTACAATGTAATCATTAGTGTGAGAAACACCAATTTGAATACAATAGCCAACCACCTTCCACGAAATTTTGTTCTTGCTCAGTTATTGTATTATTTTGAGTAAGCTCACTCCTAGTGCCACGAACAGATATTGTCTTTTTAGGACTTTTCTTTTCGAGCTTTCCCTCGAAATTTTGAAATGTGTCCATTAGATAGAGATTTCCACACGTTTATAAATAATGTTTCGTTCCCATTTCCAATTGATGTGAGATCTCGTTGGCACTTGTTCTTCTCTCCAATCGATGTAGAATCTCACAATCTATCTTCCTTCGAGGGCCAGTGTCCTTACTGGCACACGGTTCGATGTTTGACTTTGATACCATTTATAACATCTCAAGCACCTTGAAAGAGGGTACATTATGAGATTCTACATCGATTAGAGAGGAGAACGAATGTCAACGAAGACGATAGACCCTGAAGGGGGTGGACTATGAAATCTCACATTAGTGGGAGAGGAGAACGAAACATTTACATAAGAATGTGGAAACCTCCCCTAGTAGACGTGTTTTACAACCTTTAAGGAAAGTCCGTAAAGAAAAGCGGACGGTAGCTTAAGCAGTTACAAATACAATCTCATAAATAACACGTTTACAAATAGAATCTCATAAATAACATGGTAGTGGAAAGTTTGATTTGTTTGGTAACTAATGATGGGATGACTGGCATATTTTAATCATCAAACCCATCAAGATCTGATATGAACACGAAAGCTTCAAATATGAAATTGGAAAACATCTCATCATTTTCCCTTAGTCAGCAGCCAAAATTGTCAGCTGGGCATTATGTTAAAATAATCAAGAGCCAGGGTATTTTGGTAATCATGCCAACTGTCCCATTCCAACTCCCCAGCTTTGCTCATTAAATTACTCTCAGCTTCAGCTGGCGTCCTTCAGCAAACACTCCCAACGTCTCTCTGACCAACGATGAAACAGCCACTGCAAAAGGCCGTGATTTTCTCGCTTCTCCTCTTAATCTCCACCGCCACCGCCACCGCCGCTACTCCGGCGCCTCCCATTGAAGATCCTCCTACTCCATCTCCGACCTCCGCCCCATCGGACGCACGGCCATTACTGCCACCGACATCGCCGTCGCCATCTTCTTCACCATCATCATCTTCATCTTCCAACTCTCTTGACCCGAAGCAACTTACAGCTTTGCAATCGCTCAACATCCCCACCTTCAAGGACCCCTGCAAGCAACCCTCACTTCACAACGCCACCGTTTGCGATTCCTCCGCGCCGTTTCGGCACCTCGTGTTCCTCCGCCTGGCCAATTGCTCCGACGACGTCGCTTTGTCATTCACAGCTCTCAAATCCCTTTCAACTCTCAGATCTCTTGAATTTGTTGACTGTCCCATTTCCCCTATTCGCTTCCCTGCCGATCTGGTTGCCTCTCTTCGATCCTTCACTTGCACAAACAGCCTCCGTAAGCTCACCGGCGTCTGGCTTAGCCGTCTCGAGAACCTCACCGATCTCTCTGTTACCAATGTCCCTGTTAATGCCTCGGGTCCTTTCGTTATACTTGGCAACATGAATATCCTCAAGTCTGTGACTGTCTCCAATGCGAATCTTACGGGTTACTTTCCGAAGCATTTGAATCGCAACCTTACCCACATTGATTTTTCGGGTAATATGCTCAAGGGAAAGCTACCCACTTCGATTACTCTGCTGGAGAATCTAGAATCTTTGAATCTAGCTTCTAATGCGTTCAATGGCGAGATACCCACTTCAGTTGGGGACCTGATATCGCTTCGGAACTTGTCGTTGGCATCAAATTCACTTTCAGGATCCATTCCGGAATCAATTTCGGCAATTCCTGGATTGGTTCACCTCGATCTGAGCTCAAATCAGTTGAATGGAACAATTCCGAACTTCCTTTCGGAGATGAAGAGCTTAAAGTATCTGAATCTTGAGAACAACCAGTTTCATGGGGTAATGCCTTTCAATGGATCTTTCTTGAAAAGGCTGGAAATTTTTAGGATAAAGGGGAATAGCAACCTTTGCTACAACCATTCGATTCTATCATCCAAACTGAAGCTGGGGATAGCTCCTTGTGATAGACATGGGCTTCCATTATCGCCACCGCCAGCTAAGGACGATTCGTCGGCTGATGAAAACAGCGACTACGATGACAGTGATGGAGATGATTCTAGCACCCACCACAAGGAGTCTCATAATGGCCCCAATAAAGTCGTGCTTGGAGTCGCAATTGGGCTGTCTTCCATAATTTTTCTCATCATTTTCCTGGTTTGTATGTCCAAGTGTTGTCGTTGAGAGTGAAGATCGATCGGCTTTACTTCTAGAGTAGAATTATTTGGTTCTTTCTTCTTCTTCTTCTGTTCTTGGTAGAATAATAGTAAAGAAACCATGATAGGCATAGGCATTGTAAATGTAGTGGCAGGACAATTTGGTTGGCGTTTGTTCTTTTTGGTGGATAGTTCCAATTATTATTTGAGTACGGCATGTTTTGATGTGTTCATTTTGAGTGTTATCAACATCGTTTCAAGCTTTTGCTTTTGTTTTTTCTATTATGACACGATTTGCTATTGTCTCAATAAAATCTCATTATGTTCAGTGTCTCAACTTTGTTACTCTCTCTGTCTCAAACTGGCTTCTTCCTTTTATTCACCAGTAACCTCTACAAGAACAATATCCATCCTTGAAATGATGAAAACGACTAGAATCTCTTAAAACGATCTCCCTCTTGGTGTCTTTCGACATGAACCTGGCCATCTCGTGACAGTCGCCGCAAACCCGGAGATTTTTAGTCACCCGTATCGTCTTGCCGGGTGGGAGATTCAGCATACCAAAAGCCATTGCTAACTTCTCACTGTGTCCACAGAGAGCAACTTCCTTCTCCCTTTCATCTGCATTTAACAAAGCATACCTTGTTTTTGGAGAGTAACCTTCTTCCTTCATCTTGCTTCTTAGTCTTGTCAGAAGTAGCTCTATCTTCTTGGCTTGGGGTTTGGAGCAATCTCCAGCAACAAAGATGTTCACCTTGCCCTTGATCTCTATCCAACTGCAGCCTGGATTCTTCTTCAAACCACGTCGTCCAATCCTCGTCCTTAACTTTTGAACTTCTTCCCACTTCTCTGCCTCTGCATAGATGTTAGCCAGAAGTACATAATAGCCTGTGTTTTCTGGTTCCAGTTCAAAGATTCGTTCTGCAACTTTTTCTGCTAGTTTGACATCATGGTGTATCCTGCATCCGCACAACAATGCACCCCAAATTGTGGCGTCTGGTTTGATCGGCATCGTTTCGATGAATTTATGTGCTCTCGCCAGATTCCCCGTTCGGGCAAGAAGATCCACCATACATGCATAGTGCTCCAGGTTGGGTTCAATCTGACATTCTTTCTTCATAATATTGAAAAAGTTCCATCCTTCATCAAGCAGTCCAGAATGGCTGCAGGCATAAAGGATTGAAATGAAGGATACTTCATCGGGCTCAATCCCAGCTGTTCTCATCTGGTTGAAGGCATTGACAGCTTCACTACCATAGCCATGCATTCCATATCCAGCTATCATCACTGTCCATGAGACAAGGTCCTTGTTGAGAATCATATCGAAGAGCAACCGGGCAAGAACTAATAGCCCGCACTTGACATACATATCGACAAGTGCATTAGCAACAAATTTGTCCTTTGAGTATCCATTTCTTAATGCATATCCATGGATTTCTCTACCCTTATCCAACGCTGCAAGGCTTGCACAGGCTGGAAGGATACATGCCACTGTCGTGCCATCGGGCTTCGATTCTCTTTGCATCTCTGCAAACAAGCTCAGAGCTTCATTCGGAAGACGATTCTTTGAGTAACCTCCGATCATAGTATTCCATGAAATAACATCCTTCCTTTTCATGTGAGAAAATACATCAGCTGCGTCCTTCATGCTACCGCACTTGGCATACATGTCCATAAGAGCATTACTGACGAACGAGTTAGTTTCCAAGTTGTTTTCTCTGATGTAGTTGTGTAAACTCTTCCCACTGTTCAAGTTGCCATTAATAGCACAAGCATGAAGAATGCTTGCAACAGCATACACATCCGGGAGCACGCCTCTGCTTTTCATTTCGTTAAACAACTCGATCGCGCCATCGGACAGACCTTCACGAACATAGCCTGCAATCATCGAAGTCCAAGATACAACAGTTTTCTCATCCATTCTCTCAAAAACTCGAATGGCACTGTTCAAATCCCCACATTTTGAGTACATGTCCAGTAAAGTGTTATTGAACATAACATCTCTGTCAAGAACAGCAGCAGCCTTTATTGAATAAGAATGGAGTGTCTTGCCCAACGAAAGAGTACCCATATTTGCACAAGCTACAAGAACATTGACCATTGTAGCCAAATCAACATCAACACTGAAAACTAACATCCTTAAGAAAATCTCAATTCCTCTGTCTTCTAAACCATTCTTAACATAGCCACTGATCATAGAGTTCCATGAAATGACATCTCGGTCACTCATTTCATCGAACAGCTTCCGTGCACATCTAACCTTTCTACCCACAAAGTAGAAAGAAATTAGTGAATTAACGACTGCATTGTAAGAAGTAAAACCCAACTTGCAGATCAACCCATGAACCTGCCTACCCTCTTCCACACGTGCAACTGCTGCAAAACATTTCAGAACACTGGAAAATGTGTAAGAATTAGGATTTATCCCCAATTCCAGCATTCGCTTGAACAAATTTATACTCTCTCCATAGTTACCACTTCCCGAATACTCACTGATCACAAGGTTCCAGAGGAAAACCTTCTTTTCAGAGAGTTTATCAAAAATCATCCTCCCTTCTCTAAGATCCCCGCATTTCACATACATAAAAACTAGTTTCGCCCCTAAGATTCCATCTATTACAACTTCATTAGATTCAATTATTGAATGAACCCTTCTTCCATCTCGTATAGATTTTTGTTCAGCACATAGCTGCAAGATGACGCAATAAGTATCCAAATCAAGGTTGGAATTTTGGGAGCTGCAAAGAAGCTCTATCGCATTTTTTAGATCACCCACTTCACAAAACTTGACAATTTTGCGGGAATTATTCAGTTCAACATCGGTGTATTTTTTCGCTTCCAATGCTGCGGGGGTGTAGCTCTCTGTAGAAGCATAGGCCGAATTCGAGAAGGAAGATTGCGAATTGGGTTTGACAAAGGCTGAAGATTGCCGGAATTTCAAGTTCACTAAACCACGGTGGTCGTACCCTGCCGAAGGTAACCAGAAGGTTGGAGGGGCTTTTGCTAGTAAGAACATAGCTTTCGCCGAGAAGTCCCAGCAAGAAACAGCGAAAATGGCAACGAATTTCTTCTAATAAAGAAAGAAAATAGAGAGCAACAATAGGGCCAAAGGAAAGGGAAGATTGAATGATGAGACGGACACGTGGGAGAACAAGCTTCAGAGACACGTGAAGCAGCTGTAACACATGCATAGCCAGTAGATATTGTCAGTTTGACACGTTACTTATAATCGTTAGCCTCATGATTTTAGATCGTATCTGTTAAGGGAGATGTTTCTACACTATTGTAAAGAATATTTTGTTCTTTCTTCAACTCATGTGAAATCTTACAATCTACCCTTTAGACGCCTAAGGTCCTCGCGTCCTCACTAGCACAAACCCGTCTTAAATTTTGCAAATCCATTATGAAAACATACCGAACAGCTCAAACCTATCCATGGCCACGGCTGAAAAATGACCACAGACCAGGTAGCTCTTCTTGCTCTCAAAGCCTACATCACAAGCGACCCCAATGGCATAATTACAAACAATAGGTCTGAAACTACCTCAGCCTGTAACTGGGTTGGCATAATTTGTAGTATAAAGCACAACCGAGTGACAAGCTTAAATTTTTCTTACATGGGTTGGCATATATGGCTCCAGGTGACGGACACTCTTCATTAAACTCAGTCTTGTTTCTTAAATCAAGTTTCCTTTGCAATGCAGTGTTGGGGTTGGATGGGATTGTTTCCAGAAGAGGTAAAGCATTCTGTTAATGGAAACATTGACAAGGTAGAAAGAAGGCTAGAGATGAAATGATTTGTACAACTAGAGAAATGAGCTTAAGAAATGGGTACCCAAATCATATCCTCACTAAATGGCCGATGTTGCAGATTCAATCACCAATCTCTTAGCTATTCAGAGTGAACGTCTATCATCCACTGTATTGTTGGCCTTGTCGTTGTCGTGGACAGTATGATCATCAGAGAAGAGGCCGAGTATCAAACATGTTCTTGGTCCTCTCAACAAAATCAAAGACGAGAATTGGGCAGTCCCAAGTCCATAAATCTTGAATGTATGAATAAAAGAGAGTTTGGTTTGAAATGCCCTTTTGAAATAGTGCTTTAAATAAGACTGTTTGCTCATCTGATGGAAAAATCACAAATTTAATACCACATACACTTCAAAATTTAAGGACCATATATGATTAAACTCGTAATTTAACTAAAGTATAATTTTCATTAAATTAAAACTTCAATCCCTGATTCTTGCCATTTCATTTCGTTTTTCAGATTGGGTTTGGATCCTCCTCTTCTATAATCTATGTCCGCCACCAGCGTGGATCTCTGATTCATTTTGGGGTTGGCGTATAAGAATCATTTAGGCCATGCGATTGGAAAATTTCATCATACGATCACATATAGAAGGACAAATCTTCCAAAAAAGTCAAGGTAGTTGTACCAACGGTTCTGTGAAATTTTTGGGTGATTAGATTTACTGGACCCGCCAATTCCAACATTCACCCTCTTCTTCTTCTTCCTCGTCCTCCCAAGTTCAGCTAAGGCTCTATTGTTCAATAATGTGAGAACCCAGAAAGGGAGTTGCTCTGAAGCAGACGTTTAGCCCTGGTTGGTAGCCTGTAACTGTTCGCAAGTATTTCTTGGTGTTCAAGGTTAGTCTGAAAGTGTTATTCGGCCTTTAATATTTTGCTTTTATTGCACTCATCTATTCTCACCGGACTTTTCAGCTTTCCTTTCCTTTTGTTCCTAACGTGTATGCATACCTTCTTGTTTAACAATTTTCTTTGCTTACCAAACTTGCATTTTTGTTAGATCACTTCTGTCTTTGTGTTGGTGGGTTGTTTTCTGAGAAAGACAGACAGAGAGAATCTGTAAGAAAAAGAAAATGTGAATGCAGGCCTTCATAGTTTATGGTTACATGTTTTTTTGTTATATGGTTCCTTAAAACACCAAAGTTTCTGTATAGTGTAAGGAAGGATAGATGTTTGAGGTTGTTTGAGAGATAAAAATGGGGAAGCAAGGGGTCTCCAGAAGCTTGCGCCCTGAGTCTCAGAGTGATGGAATGTCATTAGGAATGAAAGATTATCAGATTAGATGTTGTTCAGAAAACTTTTGTGGGAATAATCCTTCTATTGGGAGGAGGCTTTCAGGAGAAGATGTGAACTCAGGTTTGAAAACCGTATCAGTTCATGGATTGAAACATGATGTTTCCAAACTTAGTGCTTCTAAGGGATCCTATGGGAGTAAAAGAAATGTTTGGCTTCAAAAGCATGTGAGGTCAATTTTGTTTATGATTGGGGTGATTGGTTTTGTTTTTTTGGTTGATTCCTTAACAGTATCCCTTGTCAATTTGATTATTCGCCGGAACACTTCACCTGCCAGAAAATCAAGTGGTATCAAGGTAAAATGTAGGAATGTTTCTAGATTTAATTGGGTTGGTAGTAGCTTTTTAAATATGGCGTTGATACATATCCTTATATGCTTGGATCCTTCATACTCTCTCCCCATGATTTTAGTAAAAGTTTAGATAAGATCCATCAGTACTTACTTCGTAGAATGCTCAAATTCTATGCATAGAGATGGTCAGTGGATATTACAATGTTCTAACATTAATGCTCTTGTGATGATATTTTCATTTTTGTTGACTCAAGAATGATAATGGTCCCAATGTTCACAAAGAAAAATCTCCAATCCAGATGTATGACCGCCTTGTACATTTGGCCTCTGTTTCTCTTGCAAAGGTTTGCTACATGACTCTTCACATACTGTAAATGTTGTCATTTTTCTGATGAAATCTTACAAAGTTGAGACTGTTCTGCTTTCAGATTGAGTTTAAACCAGAGAAATCAAGCTTGTGGAAGGAACCATATCTTCAGGCCTCTGGATGGGTACCCTGTGCAGACAGAAACGTTGTATCCAATTTAGGTACTCGATCAGACATTTAACTCTTCGACGTTTATAAAACCCTTTTAATTTTTGCTCAGATAATTGCTAATCGCTGCTGCAGACACAATGAGTATACTAGAGTTTAGTGCATGAATACTTTATCATGTGATTGACACTCAGTTGTAATCTTGGAGCAGGGAAGTTTGATAAGACTAATGGTTACATAGTTGTCAGTGCAAATGGTGGTCTTAATCAGCAACGAGTTGCTGTAAGTGTTTGTATCTTCCATGTCACTATTATCCTTTTTAGATTGTTAGAGAGTTCTATGTTCTACCTGCATATCAGCGCATCCAAACGCCTATAGATGATGAAATACTACAGTTTAGTGCCTATAGATGATGTTCTCTTAGTCTTCACGTGGGCTTACAACTCTTGCAGGTCTGCAATGCTGTTGCACTGGCATCTCTTCTTAATGCAACTCTCGTAATTCCAAGATTTCTCTACAGCAATGTATGGAAGGATCCAAGGTCTGAGGTCTTTCTGAATCCATACCATTCTACTGTTTTTTTTTAGTTCAACCATATGCGGGGCGGGAGATTCAAACCTCTACCTCTTGGTCGAGGGTACATATTTTGCTAGTCTAACTTGGTCACTTATAACCATTTCTCGGCTGATGGGGCTCTGTAAGAATGATGTAGTGGCACCTTCCTTTCATTTATGCATTGTTGGTTGACTTGAGAACATTTCATTTACTAAAATAACAATCACCATTCAACTATAGAAGCATTTCCAAAACTGAATCATTGTTCTTGTTTAATTTTTCGCATTAACGTTCGACTTCTGGCCATGGCAAGCATTTGTGATTTTATGCTTTTAATGAGAATGCAGCCAGTTTGGTGACATATACCAAGAAGATTACTTTATGAATACTCTTAAAGATGATGTACATATTGTCAAGGAACTCCCTTCTTACTTAAAGTCTGTAGATCTAGAAGCAATTGGTATTCAGGTATGTTATA
The DNA here is from genome assembly GCF_002806865.2 of Cucurbita pepo subsp. pepo. Taxonomy (NCBI): domain Eukaryota; kingdom Viridiplantae; phylum Streptophyta; class Magnoliopsida; order Cucurbitales; family Cucurbitaceae; genus Cucurbita; species Cucurbita pepo. The sequence continues at coordinate 2,727,735 of NC_036657.1, read as the reverse complement.
AATAAGTGTAAATACTTCATATAACAACTTCTACTCCGGAAACAACTTAGTAGCTCCTGGTCTTTTTTGCAGATCACTGATGCAGATATTGCAAAAGAGGCAAAGCCCACTGATTATATTAGAACCGTTCTCCCTCTCCTTTTGCAGAATGGAGTTGTTCACTTCCTTGGCTTCGGAAATCGACTTGGCTTTGATCCCATACCCTTCAACCTTCAGGTTGTAAGCCAAATATAACAGGACAAACATTATTGCTATTAGGATTTAGCTTGGTATCAACATGAGTCTGAAATGTAGGTATTTCTTAATGATTTGCTGCAACTTTTTCACATTGCAGAAATTAAGATGTAAATGCAACTTCCATGCTCTGAAGTTCACACATAAAATCCAACAAGTTGGTTCTTTATTGGTCAAAAGGATCAGAAAATACGAAGCCGCCAAGAGTATGTTGGATAAACAACTGCTAGGGAACTTCATAGACTATGTAGCATCCAAAGAGGACAAAGTTGTTGGAGGTCCAGTGAAGTATCTTGCTTTACATTTGAGATTTGAAGTGGATATGGTTGCATACTCCCTCTGTGACTTTGGAGGTGGAGAAGATGAGAAGAAGGAGCTTCAAGCTTACAGAGAAATCCATTTTCCTTTACTGATTGAGCGTTTGAAGAAGTCAAGGTACTTCAATGGAGTTTTTGTCTTTTTTTCAGACAGTATGAACTTATGTTAGTAGATGCTGATCACTTTGGGATTACGAATTGGTATGCAGGACAATTTCTTCAACAGAGTTGAGAATGTCAGGGAGATGCCCATTGACACCAGAAGAAGCAGCACTTGTTCTAGCCGGCCTTGGATTCAAACATAGAACTTATATCTATTTGGCTGGATCTCATATATATGGTGGAAACTCCCGGATGCGAACCTTCACCAACCTCTATCCTAACTTAGTCACAAAGGAAACACTTCTTACTCCCAGTGAGCTTGCACCATTTCAAAACTTCTCTTCTCAGGTATAACATTGAAGAGCATGCATGTGACAATTATCTCTCTCTCAGTAATTTCAAAAGTATTTATGCACCACAATGAAAAGTTGCTTGTTTCTTTGATGGTTTGTCAATCCATTAGACTGAATGCATTGCCTGTATATAGCTTGCAGCGTTGGATTTTATTGCCTGTGCGAGTGCTGATGTCTTTGCCATGACCGACTCTGGAAGCCAACTATCATCTCTGGTGTCAGGATTTCGAACTTACCATGGAGGTGGCAATGCTCCTACTTTAAGACCAAACAAGAAAAGGTTAGCAGCAATCTTGTCCGAGAATAAGACCATAGGTTGGAAAACTTTTGGAGATAGAGTTAGTAAGATGATCGAGGAAGGTCAACGATCCCGGACCAGAGGGTTTGGTAGAAGCATCTATCGTCATCCGATGTGCCCAGAATGCATGTGCAAATCCCACTAGTGTTCTATAATCTGGCTTGCACATAAATGTATGCTTAGCTGCCTTGGATGGCAATTTACATATATCTTCCCCTCCATTCCGGCAGGCAATATTCAAATTCATTTGTTCATTCTTATTCCGTGTCAGTATATAATCTGCTGCAATTGACTGATTATGTTCGTCCATTATAATAGTTCATTAATGAGAGAAGAACTGCTTGTAAAAAAGAACCATTCCCCCCTTTCTGATTCTGCCTTCTTTCAAAGAACCAATTCTTTTAGGTACAAAAAAGATCATTAAATTAAAAAAAAAAAAAAAAAAAAAAAAAAAAAAAAAAAAAAAAAAAAAAAAAAAAAANAAAAAAAAAAAAAAAAAAAAAAAAAAAAAAAAAAAAAAAAAAAAAAAAAAAAAAAAAAAAAAAAAAAGAACAGACAATACAGCTCTCTTCTCTCAAGACTGATGGAGTCCAGTCTCTGTTCAAAGAACCAATTTTTTTCACTGTACGCAAGCAAACCTTTGTTGTCTCCTCTGTTTCTTCCTTCTATTCAAGATGGAGGGAAGAATTGGTTTAGGTTAAAAGGAAGAGTGTAAAACTCTTCATTCCTGCCGTCTCCCTTGAACGTTCTGAACTTAACCCACCATGGCATTCCCCTGTCTCTAGCACTGTCTTTGTAGTCTAGTGTGTTATCCAAGAAAACCGCAACTATGAGTGCTACTGTTGGTGGAGAGAAGAATATGGTGTTTAGGAAGTCATTGAACTGCACATTAAAACAAGAACTCGCGTTAGTTCATCATGTTCATAGAGAAAATTAAGTGAAAACAGAAACTCACCCATCCAGCGTTTGTGTGAGCAGGGCCATGGAAGGCCTTTGCGGTGTACTCCCTAAAATAATCAGGCACAGACAAACCCAAGAACAATGCCACACCAGTAATGAAGAGATTCCTCATTGAATTCATGTTGGTAAATTGCAAAAATGACAACCCCACAGAGGCTGAGAAAAGAGCTAAATTTGTTAACATTCCATTTCCAGAGAATGCAAAATGTGAATTTATGCAAAATCTACTCACCAACAAGACCAAACAAGACACAATATACTGCTGCAAATATAGTGAAGGGTATTGAAGCAAACAATGCTCCAAATTTCCCTGCAGAAATCAGCAGTCATATGATAAAACTTGAACAAGATAAGATGTTTATCTTTTAGTTTACTACCATAACTAATTTCTGCTCACCTAGAATTGAGAAGAATATCATAAATCCAGCTGAAATCTGGATAACCCTGCGGCTACCAACACGCGTGCTTCCAAGCAGACCTACATTTTCTCTGTATTTACATTTTGTAAGTCGGAAAACTTGCATAGATACATACAATCTCAATGACACAATGCAACGAGAAGTGAAAACAAAAAAACATACATTGAGACAGTTGATCCAGACAATGTTCCAAACAGACCACTCAGAAGAATCCCGATTCCCTGCCAACCGATCCCTCGACTCAGAACATGAGCTGGAGGTGGGGTTGCACTCGCTAAACGTGAAGCTGCCTTAAATGCTCCAGTTGACTGTTAATAAATGATTATAAGTTTTCCATACGACTCTTTCAAGTACAGAGCAAGAATTAGAATATAGTGCTAGAATAGAAGAATATAGCAAGTACCTCAATCAAAGATACCAGAACTGCAGCCATCATCCCAAAAGCATGGCCAGCATCGAAGGTTGGAGCACCCCATTGAAGAGGGTATGGTATCTTAATCCTGAATGATGAAGGAGGCAATTTGGGGAAGAGGGGTTAAGTTCTTTTTTTCTTTTTTTCTTTTTATATCAGCACAAAGTAAAAGCGAGGTCAGGTTTAGATAACAACCATGGAGCAGATGAAATGAGGTTGGCCCTGTCAGTTCGACAATTGATTTGAGTTAATTCTGGTCGATGTTTGTATGCACCACTGGCTGTCAAGAGGTGTGCATATGCCCATATCACAGTAACAGATATAAGAAGAGCAAAACGTTCAAGTATTGGCAGTTGCCTTATATGAAAACCTTTGAGATACTGCAAAAGAAGTAAATTGTATAGATTTTTAAAAAGGGTGCCTGACTTTTGTTATTGTTTTGCAGTAGCAAGATAATAAGCCATCACCTGTGAGAGAGCTATAAAGAGTATAAGCATGGGAACGCCAATTTCCACACATCTTCCAACCTGGTTAAGTTTCAATGGTCAGATGAATGGAAAAACCAAAAAACAAAAAGTTGAAAACACAGGGACCTCTCGTAAGTATACCACTGGGAAGCCTCTGTCAAACATACCAAAGCCTACTAGTGCAATCACAGGCACCATTCCAAGAGGACTGAAGAACCTGAAACGGATGATGAACTTCCTTCCATCAACATTTAGTGTGAAATAGATTTAGTGATGTCTTGATTCTTAAGGAAGTTCTACCTGGAGCAGATAGCCCACAATTGACTGTATCCCAAAATGATCTGTATACTTGATGATACAATTAGAGCTCCCTGAACTGCTCTCATTGTGCTCAGAAATCTCTGTGGAAGTTTAATTCATGTATTAAAAGTGATCTTATGTTTAATTCATTAGATAAAGAAAAAGACAACCATGTTGACTCTTTGGACATTGATTGAGTTGAATGTATGGACAAAATCTTACGGTTCATAATGCATCCATAAAGACAATTGATTTGTCCACACGTTTGGAGACAAATGGAAAAGTAAAAAGAAAAAGAAAATACTGAATTGGGTTACTGACCAAATGGGGGTCCTCGATTCTTGATAAAGATGAGTCGTGAATGATGGAAATAATCGGAACCATAAAGGCATAAGAACCTCCGATAACAGTCGGCAATCTTGTTCCAAACAGAGTCTGTAGAAGCGTATTGATCCCTTCAACAAAAAGTAGAGTCTGTACCACCCTCACTTTATCACCCTATATCCGAGTTTCAACCCCCATGTTAAAAAAAAAAAAAACAAAAAAACAAGCAGAAAAGCATGTTGAGATGAAAAAGTTTGAGATTATTTTCTTTTGTCTGTATTTTGAAGCCAGACAATCTGTCATGATTGAAACTCAGCAGCCTTCATGTAAAAACTGAAAATAGCAAGAAAAAGTTGAAAATGTTTCTCACATCATCGCCTCCCATCAAAGGAACAAGGAAAGAAGGAATCATGACAGCAGTACCCAACGCCAGAATGTAGTGCTGAAAGCCCAAAGCTATGGCTTCCCCTGTTTTGAAAACATAAGCAAACAACAACAATTACGAGCTCAGAAGAAGAAAAACATCAATGAGTTGGTATAGTTGTGTGCATTTGGAAAATGTAGCATTACCCCAAGTTGGGTTAGAATCGATACAGTACTCCAAGCCCTGAAGTTGATCCATTGGTGGATGGCTAATCTCCTCTGGTTTCGGAGCTTCCATTACTCACAAACGCCCAGTGAGTGCAAATCCCAAATGGGGTTGTGGTAAAATAAGCAAAACAGAGAAACAAACAAACAAACAAATGAAGCAAGCCAGTCTCTCTGTCTCTCTCTGTCTCTGTTTCACAAGAGAACTTGTAGAAAAACAGAGTGAGAGGAGAAGAGAACACAGAATGAGAAAAGGAGAAATGGAAAAGCAAAAGTGGGAGTGAAATCAAAAGGTTACAGAGGTGAGGATTGAATGCGTAGAGAGAGAGAGAGAGAGAGAGAGAGAGAAGCAGTGAGTTGCTTGCCGCGCATGACCAAGCGGCTTTTGTGGCTTTAGTGTTCTTGGCCCTCTTCAGTCTTCCACCTCATTTTTGGCACTTCCCAAACTACCCTCACAGGAACTACCAAACCCAAATGTAACCGTTGCTCATTTTGCCTCCTCCTTCACCTTCCTTATAATAATAAAAGGACAGCTAAAAACAAAATTTATGCTTGCTCATGTCTTTTCTCTAAAATTCATGTCTACTAAAATAAAAAGACAAGCTAAAAACAAATATCATGTCTTCTCGTTCGATCAATTAGATATAAATTTAAATTTTATATCAAATAAAATCTTAAAATTTTAATTTTATATCCAATTGATCCACAAAATTTAAAAATCATATGGACAAGGGTATCTTTGAACCCGCTTTCATCTTTGGTTCTCTTTTTCCCACTTTTGTTGTGTGCATGATTAGGATGATTGGAACAAAGGTGATTATAAAGTGTAAGATTTTTAAGGATGGAAATTGGGTTATAATATGCACAACATTACCACTCTAATCTTACTTTATTAGAGTGACCTAACATTAAACAAAACTTCCTATGACCCATCATAATTTCCTATCTTGTAGGGTGTATAATTACCTAATACAAACTAAGGTCTTTGAGTTGTGCGGTCAAAATGGATCTTGAGTTTAGCCTTCTAGCTCTAGAGAGTTCGTAGAGCTCCTAGACATTTTGTGGTGCCTTTGTCTATGGTCATTTGATTTGTGGAGGTTGTAACAGTCTAAATACACACCTAGTAAATATTGTCCTATGTGAATTTTCCTTTCGGACTTCTCCTCCAGGTTTATAAAACGTGTTTGCTAGAGAGAAGTTTTCATTCCTTGAATATTTCGTTTTTCTTCTCAACCGATGTAAAATTTTACAGAGGTAATGTTTTTAGGGATAAGTTGTAGATTGTATTGAAAGTGAGAGAAACCCTAAACCCTAAATAAGAAAAAAAATGAGGCAGCTGAGAATGTAATCTGAGTAGACACCAACGTGTGTTGGTGTTGAACGGCCTTTCACCCATCGCAAAAACTCCAACGTCTCTTACTGCAGCTTCGAAATGGCTGCGTTTTCACAAATCTCGTGATCTTGGTTTGTTTTTATCACAATAATCTACTTATAAATAAGCTGTTTAAGTTCACTAATGGCCAAGACAAGCTTTATCTTTATTCTTTTGTGTTAGTCATTAATTATTACAAATTATTTCACTATTATTATTTAAATATTAATGGAAAAGCTTTAACTTTTTTTTTTTTTTTTTTTTTTANTTACATTTTAGTTCATTAGCTTTGTGAATTCAAAAAAGTTATTATCGTTCTTATAATTTTGTCTTCATTGACTGCCAGAATTGTTTTCTTGAGATGCTGCAAGGAAAGGTAATAACCTAAAGTTTCAGGCTAATTATATTTGAACCCATATTAAGTAAACGGAGGCGAGAATGTCAGCTTGAGTAACGCACAAATTGGTAAGAATCCAATGTTTCGAAAACAGTTCCTCTACAAGATTCATCCATGGAAGGTAAGTCGGCTTAAGATCAAGTCGAAAGACGTAGTCGACGAACAATAAATGAATATTTCTTACTATCTATTTTGTTTTGATGGACGGAGTAGGGTAAGGTAGCGGAAAGATGGCTATTAGTTGAAGGACACAAAGGGTATCTGTTAAACCACAAGAATTGTAATACCCTTAAACCATATCATAATGGGTACAACCCAAAATTGTAAAAGTAGAGGTAGAAGGGGTAATTTAATGAGCTTTTTATAAGCCCAATATAAAAGGATTATAGATGATGTAAAGAAAGTGATGCATAAAAATAAGGGGAAAAAAATAGTAAGCACTGGAAACCCTGTCATCCTCTCTCTCGTGTTTCAACCAGTCTTTTATACATATGCATCCATGGGACAAGCCTTTAGCTTCACATGCTATCTCTTTGTTTCTCTCAAAAGAAGACAACTTGTGTTCTATTCCAAAAGCAACTGTGCAGAGAAGCAGTCTTAACCAAAAAGCAAAAGCTCCTAAAACATACAAACCCACTTCCACCTGCTAAGCTGCCTACCAAAGGTGGCTATTTTGGTGTTTTATAAAGCTTCAGGAAATGAGATGAGAAAACTCCAATTCTCAGCTTACCTTTTCAAGCTGACCCACACGTACTTACAGGGTTTGGACTCCAAAACATTGTAAAGCAACCACCTTTGTTTCGATGTTAAAATATGGAAGAAGAAGAAGAAGAAGAAGAAGATTCCTTTTTGCCAATTCGCATCATAATTTTGTTCGTTCATATGAAGCTGTGGGTTAATTTAGAGGAAAAGGTAAACAAAGTTGTGGGTGTGGGGTCTCTGGTTTACTCTTTAGCGATTATTTAGGGAAAGAGGTAACTTTGGACCAACATACATCGAGAGAAGAATTAAAGGGCGAGGCTGATGGTATTGACTTTAAAGTATTTGGTGATGTTTTGGTTTGGTAGTGTGCGTGTGAGAGAATGGCAGACACAGAGTTGAAGACAGCCGCTTGATTGTGGGGTTCATCATAATTGCTTGGAATTTTGGCTGTTTGCAGGGTTGAAGAAGATCGAGGGGCGTGGGGAAAAGGGCAGAAGCTGTAAGCCAAAAACGTCGCTGTCTCGAGGTGGCCAACCTATATAGAGAGGATCATTTGTCAATTTTTTCACTGACTTGATGCTTATCGGACATCAAATTTCTATGAATTTTCTACTCATAGGAGGGAGTCCACTGCAGTAAAAATTAGTGGGCCAAAGCTTGATATGGTAGACGTAATATCCCCTCCAATCTTCAAAGCCTACGGAAGTAGCGAGTAAATCACTTGATTGGTGTTTAAAGTAGAGATGCCCGCACCGGCCAGGCAGGGGAAGAGAACAGGGGAGGATCGGAGCTGGGATTAGGCTGAGAATTTGAAGGGATCCGGTTCCACTCATAATTTTACCTATTTACTATCCTTTAAAAAAATAGTTAATAACCCTGGCCTCGGAGGAGAAAAGTATTTCTCACTCCCTCTCCCATTCCTTGACGAGATGGAGATAACCCCTCCCTGTTTGGGGCGGGTCTTGCAAGGACCCTGACCCCGCAAATAAAATAGATATCGGGTCCCTGCAGTAAAATAAACTCTGTACTTTAAATACTTTAAAGTCTTAACCTGATTACACTTAGAAAGTTGAGCAATAACAAAAGATCTCATTAATATTTACTATTCAATAGAGAGAGCAAATCTAAAGATAAGTTCCCATGCACTGGTGTACAGTCAGTTCGTGCTTCTCTGATGAAACTTACAAAAAAAAAAAAAAAAGGAGCCTCCTTCGTTCTGGTGTAATTTGCTTTCCCCCTGGCTATTTTTTACAGGTCGAGAAATTTAGTGGAATACATGAGTTACAAGCAACATTTTCACGACATTTTCGTTCTGAACCTATACATGGTTGGTCACAGATAAAAAGCTAAAAGCCATTTCCCTTGCTTTTCGAAATGGTTCGATACTTGCTACCATGGAACTGAATTCATCCCTCTTAGGATCCTCTATCCAACTTCCTCTCACTGGATCTTTGAGATCTTTTTTCTTCAGCCTCTCGCTGTCTTTGTTGTCTGTCAAAAGGAATGATGTGTTAGGATCGTACAACAACGCACACACTCAATCAAGATGAACACAAAAAACAAAGGAGAAAAAATTCAAAGAGGAATATTGGTTAAAGATTTTATTGATGACTTCACGTATGTACACAAACAGAGAATATAGAAAATACAAAAAGTACGTCTTGAAAGCACGGCCTAATGGGATATATATATGGTTTCAGTTTAACAAATTTAAACACCTATTAAATATAATCTACCAAATATCTCTACCACATTTTTTCGATATCTACCATTAATATCTCTGCCAGATCTTTACGAAATATCTACTATATATATCTCTACCAAATCTTTTATTATAAATGATCATCAGGTTCCATATCCAACAATTCTCCCATTTGGAAATTGATCCAGTCAACCAATAATTTCATTCTCAATTTCACCACACCAAACCAATTTAGGCTTTGCACAATCTCAATGTTCCAACATCAACACATCTTGTCAACATGTTTGCTGGATTTTTTGCACCATCTATCTTCGACAAACACATCACCATTTTCCACTAACCTGCGAGTGAAATTGTATTGTCTTTTGTATTTTGTCTTTGAATGATAGACCGGATTCCTCACCGTCCATATGACATACTAACTATTTGTATAAAGAATCTTTTCATGCGGCTTATTGTCCAATTCTTCTATATAGTATGTCATCCATATCATCTCCTTTCCAACTTCAACTATTACCACATACTCAGTCTCAGTAGATGAAAGAGCAACACATTTTTGAAGCCTAAACATCCCATCATGCATGGTTTGCTCCAACTGTAGGGCCTCATCAAAGGACTCTGGTTCCCCTTCATCTCATCAGTTAGCAACAGATAGTGTAATGAAGGTAGATACCTATCTAATACTCTGATAGCTCTGGATGACCTTTTCAACACCCGCTCAAGTGTCACTTGCTCCTCTGGTTCCTCAGCAACAGTCTCGGGAGTTCATTCAGTCACTTGCTCTACCTCTGTCCAAAAGTGACCTATTTCTCCACAACTCCAACACTTTACGTTTGGTTTGTTTGGAAATTTTCACAGTTCTTTGATTTTGATCGACTTTTGTTTGGGCCCTGTGATTACTTCTTCCCCTCTGGTCAACACCGAGAGCACGACCAGATGAATCCCCAATTTCTTGTTCGCGAATACTTTCGCTAAGAACTACATCTTGGATTTCATCGAACTTCAGCTTCTCATATCATCGGGAACTGCTGATCACGGCAACAACAGTATCCCACAACCCGAGTAAAGATGACAGCAAAATCAATGTTTTAATTTCATCTTCGAAATTAATCTCCACCGAACTCAATTAACTTACAATCACAATGAATTCGTTTATATGATCAGCAACAAATCCACTTTCAGACATTTGTAAATTGAACAACCTTCGCATCAAATACACTTTGTTCATAACCGACGGTTTTTCGTACATATTCGACAACACCTTCAATAGGTCTGATGTTGTCTTCTCCTTGATTATGTTGATCGCCACATTTCTGGACAGCGTCAACCGGATCAATCCTAGGGCCTAACGATCCTTGAGCTTCCACTTCTCCGTGGTCATGGTATTTGGCTTTAGCCCAACAGGGGGTTCGTGAAGATCTTTCTGGTACGGATAATCTTTAATCTGCATCTTCCAGAAACCAAAATCGGATCCATTGAACTTCTCAATTGCAATCATTGAACTTTCCATCTTCACAAATCGTGGTGAATTTCACCTAGCTCTGATACTAGTTGTTAGGATCGTACACACTTGATCAAGATGAACAAAAAGAATAGGAGATAGAAAATTCAAGGAAGAATGTTGGCTAAAGGTTTTATTGATGACTCCAGGTATGTACACCAAGAGAGAATACAGAGAAGGAAGAAACTATGTTCCGAAAACACTTCCTAATGGGGTATATATAGGTTTCAGTTTACTAAATATAGGTTTAACAGATTTAACCACCAAAATATAATCTACCAAATATATATCTAACAAATCTTTACGAAATATCTACCATATATATCTCTATAAGATCTTTTAATATAAATAGTTATCAAGGTCCATATCCCAACCTGATGCGGATCAATATTTAACTTTCAGATGCCACTAAAAGTTAAAGAGCTCTAATTGTTCCTATCCAAGGCAGTACATTATCTATGCTAATTAAAAAACCAAAATCAATGTAGTCATTGAGAAAGGGTAAACAAACTTACGCAAAAGCCATGTATCCAGAGCCAACATTAGCAGCAGATAGTAAAGTTGAATGAGCACTAGCTGCATCAGACCCACCAGAAATGACTGGATTTTTTCTATCGCCATCTACCTGGAATGTATTCAACAAATACTTAGCAATACAGTATAGATCACTGATACGCACGATTACACATTGGCAAATCGTCACCTTATCCCATTTTGATTTTTTGTTTTGTCTTCCATCTCTAGTAATGGCATCAGATGCATGAGCTCCAGAATGTAATCCATTACCAGCGACAGCTGAAACACCTGCAAAAGGAATCAACAGAAAAACGCTATAAGAAGAAAATACACCATCAGAAAGAGACTAAAGCACGATTGGTACAAACCTGAAAAAGGTATATTTATTTTAGGAGCAGCCACAACTGTACCACCAGGTTGTGTTCCTCCAGAAACAAACTCCATCTTCGGACTTTTCTTCCTTTCCAGCTCCTTCCTCTCCATCTCACGTTTCATGTCAGCCTCTAGAACAAAATATGAAGCTTTGAAAATATTGTTTGAAATTAATAATAAGTGCATGTAAATAATACAATTGTTTGTACTTTGTAACATGTTCTCCAGTCTCCACCACATACTAAATTTGCGTCTTGCAAATGGGTAAAAGTAGAGTGTGCAGAGAATATAGATCAACGTAGAAAAAAAATTAACACCGAGAGGAGAAAGACAGAAATTCTGCCAATTGTGCAAATTTTAGTTCCTTGATAACCTCTCAATGTCAAAAGATCCTATCAGTCAGTTCATGACAGCAAAATCATCACAATATGACCGCCCGTATTTGTAATAACATCTTGAGTAATCTTTTCAAATTGTCAAGACAGCTGATTATGAATTTTATTTAAAAAAAATAAAACTGGTAATATTAAAACTAGTGTCATACACGGACCAAGAGCATGTGATGTTTTTTATAAGTGATAAGGAGAAATAACATGAGAGATATACAGAAGGAATTGTCAATGACCTATTTCAGTATAGTAGTCACTTTTATCATATCCATGAGGGTCAAACACATCCTTACTGAAGCAAGACCCAATCTGGTCAATATCTTGATACCTCACAGCGTGTAACAAGAAATCTGGATTCCGGTAGTCTTTCCTAATGCGTACTTCTGCATTGAAGCTTTTTCCAGCTTTCTTATACTCAAGAAACTTATTGATTTTCCTCTGCACATAAAGTGAAGGAAAGAAACAAGAACGTCAGGAGAATAAAAAATAATTAAGCCTTGAATTATTGAAGAAACTAGATGGATGTGGTTATCAATGACTAAAAGGTACTGTCTTCTTACTTAACAGTCCACAGGGGCTCCTTTTAACTGGTCCTTAAGGTAAGTCATACCCAAGTTGCTAGGAATTGAGAAACCAATTCATCCTGCAGAACTAAAATAATTTCATCGCACTGAGACCTTACACTTGCATAATTCCCCGTGCATCCACATTCTAAAATTTATGTCTATCAAGAGGGCCATACAACAAAAAACCAATCCCCATCAAGGTCAGAAACCAAGAAACACACTCGCCGACATAGAATACATTAGGCCCACCAACATGTAAGCATATCCTAACCCCATATCCTGCCAATCACATTGGTAAACAACCCAAGCTACTCACTTGAGCTAAAAAGGATTAAATATATTTCATACATATTAACTGCTTTATGTTTCTTTTCAAAATCTAGATCAACAGTCGCATACTATTTCCTCAGAACACAAGTAGCCAATATATCAGAAAGGAAACTAACTTGCAGGTCCTCAGCGCATTTTTCCTTTGGCGGAGGAAGAAAATTGTCCAAGGGATCAATATCTTTTTTCGCTTCTTCAACAGTTTCCTCAACATTGTCAGTTTCAGATTCCAGTATCACATTATTCATTGAACCAGAATGTGGTGATTCAGAAATCTGAGGAGTGGCTAGATTGTTTGGTGTTGAGACCGTTACAGTTCCTGGAGATGTTCTATCAAAATCACCTGTACCATAAAAAATAAATAAAATAAAATAGCCGAAGAGGATGAAATAGGAGAAGTGATCATAAGCATCACAAGAAACTGCCACCTGAAGATAGTATTTCAAAGTTAACTCATCAAGTTCGTCAAACGTCTAAAAAGAAATCATCACAACATAAGCAATCTTGAGTCATGAAATATTTAACACAATAAAACACCAATGCCAATAAATAAGTTTGCCTTGCATATATAATTATGATACTGTATAAAAGGGCAAAAAAGTCCTACAATTTGCTAGACTTTCCAAGATATAGAAAATTTTCAGTATGCATGTTGTTGGGATTTAAGCATTTAACAAAAAAATTGTGAGATCCCACATCGATAGGAGAGGGAAACGAGTGCCAATGAAGACGCTGGACCCCGAAAAGGGGTGGATTGTGAGATCCCACATCGGTTGGGGAGGAGAGTAAAGCATTCTTTATAAGGGTGTGGAAACCTCCCCTAGCAGACGCATTTTAAAAACCTTGAGGGGAAGAACTCTTTATAAGGGGTGGATTGTGAGATCTCACATCGGTTGAGGAGGAGAACGAAGCACTCTTTATATGGGTATGGAAACCTTCCTTAGTAGACGCATTTTAAAAACCTTGCGGGGAAGCCCAAAGAGAACAATATATGCTAGCAATGGGCTTGGGCGGTTACAAAAATCACTTCTACTCTCTACCTCATGAGTTACATTATTAGATCCTCAATAGCCAACAACCTTAAACCCCACCCCTTGCCACTAATACTTCCAGTAAACAATTCAGATGTTATAAAACAAACCATTTTGCATTCCAACACGAGGCGAGGACCTAGAAAACCGATAATTTCATGATACCACTCACCAATGAAAGTTTAAGAACGGAGGAATAAATCCATATTTTCATAAGATAAGCAATTAAATAACATGGATTAATAGCGAAACGAGTAAGGAATCATAGGAGTAAAGAGTTCTCTCGAGCAGATGTGTATTAACTATGAGCTTGCAGCACTGATAGATCTTAAAAATGAGAAGAAGCAAAGTAACATTTCATAGCTAAAAGAACTATACAAACCATTAGTGCCTAAAAGCTCATCGCCAAATGTAACACGACCAGATTCTTCAATTTCTCCATCCTGAATGCAAGCAATAGGAACGAAACATTAGATACAACTTTCCACCAGCCACCATACAAATAAGATGAAAGTTACAACACATATTTCCATAGAAGATTTCTTTCAGATATGCCTGCTTAATTCTCCTAAAGCTGAACTAAACAAACATCTTCTTCAACACGTGGAACCGTCAATCTTTGTTCAACACTTTATTTGATTAATATATTTAATATCCCGTTGTAACTTTAGCCAACGACGGTTACAACCTTCGCGATGTCAACAATAAGAGGAATGTAAATGAAAATTTTCAAAGTTAAAAGTAGAGGCTTCCGTTTCTCACCAACCAGGTAGAGATGTTGTAAGTACCTCAGCCTCAGGAGACATTGCGGCTTCATCATTACCGTAATCAACTATCACAAGTGTCCCCCTTCTCCTACCAGAATTATCGAATTGACCAGCTTGTAATAGCATTGGCGACGATGAAACCACAACCTGCGTCGGTTGCGGTGTGGATGACCCGAATTTGAGCTTAGCTGCAGTCGAATTTTCATCAGCAACCGGCAGCATCGAGTAATCAGCAGAATCACTGATAATCATTCTATCACTGTTCGCGACCGACTCTTCTTCTGCAACCCTAACTCCCCCATAATCTTCTTCTCCTCCCTCTTCTTGCCTCTGCTGCTGCTGCATTTCACTGTCTTCTTCTTCTTCTTGGTCTTCAACGTCTTCCATCTCATCATCCTCGTCATTGTACATCGAGAGTAAAGCTATACCTTCAGATTCTTTCTTCTTCGATGCCATGAGAGCTTCGTTTCTCGACACCCAGAAGGAATTAATACAACAACAAAGAAATAGGACTTCAGAAATCGGAAGATGGATCTCAAACGGATGCAGAAATCTTGGTATTTTGAATCAATGTCGATACTAGGGAGAAGGTTTTCAGTTTCCTGGGTGAGCAAATCCAGTGAAAACGAAAATGAAGAAATTTTGAAGAAAAAACAGCCGTCTTGTAGATGGTCCATTGTCCATCGATTGGGGGCTTCAGCGGTTAGAAATATTTCGTTTAGGGAATATAGCATAAACGGGCCAAAAGCCTAGATACTAAGTTCTTGGGCTTAAACTGTAAAAGGCCCAATTTAAATTGGACCGGATCACTCATACACCCCAGCACTAAATACGGGTTCTCCAAGAAGAAAACTCACAGACGAAGTAAAATGTATAAAATTGATTTTTTTTTTTTATAAAAAAAAAATTTTAAAAATGGAAATTTATGGTTATATGTTGCCTTTCTAAATATTTTAGGTGATAATCGAAAGAGTTCGTGAAATAAAATAATATTTCATTTATAAATTTTTTTAAGGAAGATAGAAAATAAATCTAGTTAAATTTGTTGATGAACGTATAAAAAATGAAAGTGAAGATTGTTAGACGAACACGACTTTCTACAATTGTATGATATTGTCCACTTCGAACATAAGCTCTCATGACTTTACTTTGGACTTCCCCAAAAGGCCTCGTACCAATGAATAGAGTATTCTTTGTTTATAAACCCATGATCATTCCCTAAACTAGTCGACGTGTGACTTTCACTATCCAAATATGGTAAAAATGGAAAAGATATGGTAAACATACGAAGATCCCTTTTGCTTACTTTTTGACCAATGGATGAACTTCCTTTATATCTTTTTTGCTTTGTCCTCAAAAAGTGACAGCTTTCCAGAGTTTACACTATTTGATTCATGAAAAATGCCTTCATAACTACGTATGATAATAATAATTGAACTTTTTTTTTTTTTAATTCACACCATTGATTTAGACTATATAATGTATATTACAGTGTTTGAAATAATCGGTGAAAATAATAGTTTTTAAATAAAATTAGTTTTTCTATAAGCGCTTATGAAAAAAATTAACTTAAAATGTGTTTAATTAACATTGAATCATTCCTCCAACCGACATTAAAATTAAACAATAACGAAAAGTATAATATAAAGAAGAAAATGGGAATGGACGAGGCATGAAAGTGACACCAAGATGAACAGAGACGACAGAAGCTAGAAAACACAAGAAATGGTCAACTTTCCAGAAAGATACGTGAACCCAAAGGAAGCTGCATAAACCGCAGTCCCAGCACGTAACTCTAACCAAGCCCACACATGCACATGCACATGCATATGCATATGCCTATGCCTATGCTTATGCCTATGCATGCACCCCTCCCTTTATTTTATTTTATTCCACCCTCCTTTCCCTTTCACTATGTGGAACCAAAAACAATCCATTCCCATATCAACTGCCTTATCTCCCCCCTATTAACATGCCACGTTACCTCCACGTCACTATCTATATACACATTATTTAATATATACTTATGCCACGTCAATATAGTGACATTAATAATCAGCAATATAGAATTAAAAAAAAAAAAAAAAGGTACTAGCACATTAATTTGTTATAAGAAACATTTAACGGAATAGTTTGATAAAGCATACACAAATCCATGATTCATAGCTAATGATCCAATTAAGTGACATTAATTGATTAAGCAATCAATTAGGAAGGATTAAAGTAGAGCATTTATACATTAGTATTATTATTAATCATCATTAAGGAAACCCATGCAAGAGAATAAAGCAAATGTGGCTTTGTCTGAGCACAGGAATAAAGCAAAAAGAAAAAGAAAAAGAAAAAGAAAAAAAAATATATATATGAAGATGAGGGTTAAATAATAAAGTAATTGGATGATGGAAGAGACAAGCCATAAGTGGGATTCTTCTGCCTTCTCCTCTCTCATTTTTTAATGAACCCAAAAAATTTAAAAAAAGAAAAATAAAAAAGTTGTTAAAGCTGGTCAAGAGGCATCTCTGGTAAGGCAAGGCAAGGGACGGGAAGGGGCTAGGCCTCCCCTGTTCCGGAAATGCCTTTTCCTTTTGGGCCACTCCGTTTCGTTTTCGTCGTGTAGTGGTACAGTTGGTAATTTACCGATGAGATGAGGGGTAATTGTGTCAGTTGAAAGTTCACTTCATGGATGTATGTCCTTGAGCAGCCCTAGGACCTGTTGCATTGTGGGCCTTTTCAACGCCGTCTCCGCCGTACATAGATACGCCACACGGAGGCTCTCCACCATCTCCGATTCCCCACTGCCAAGTCGCAATCGTGGATCTATCGCCTCTAAACCTTTTCCTTCTCTCACCATCCTTCTCACTCCCACCACCGTGTTAGCACTGCCGGGCATCCCCGTCAAAAGCTCCATCAATACCACTCCGAAACAGTACACGTCTTTCTCCACGCCCTCGCTGTTTTCCCCGCCGGCATCTCGCAATCCAAACCCTCCAATTCGAGCCTCGAAGTCATCCGCTAGGAAAATATTGGACGTCACCAAATGCCCGTGGATAATCGGTTTCGATCCCGCGTGGTGGAGATACGCCAATCCACGCGCAATCCCCACGGCGATACGGTGGCGCGTCAACCAACCCAACTTCTCTGGTAACGACAAATGGGACCCATTCATTGGATTGCTGCTGATCTCCCACGTGTCGGTGCTCCAGTCTTCCACGTTGGGCTGGCCGGTTGGGAGTTCGTGAAGCCACCGGTGGAGGTCACCGTTGGACATGAACTCGTACAACACCAATTTCTCTTGACCTAAAATGGAAGAAAAGGACATAAATTAACTGAACCATTAATTAGATTTCGACAGTTTTTACGTTGTACGCGGAAGTCAATCAGTCATTTGAAAACGACGGCGCTTAAATTTACAGAAAGAAACAGAGCCGAATTAATTGAATGCTCAGAGAGGTCAAACAATCCAAAACAATAGATAGAGACAACAAAAAATTTACCAGCAATACAGTAACCAAAGAGCGGTAACAAATTTGAATGCTTGAGTGCGGCAAGCTCCTGGAACATGGCTACAGCCTCATCACGAGCAACGGATCGAGCGGATTCAAGAACCTTGATCGCCACGTGGATGTCTCCGGGAAGGACAGCTCGGTACTCAGGCCCACACCTGCCTTCTGCCAGAAGGGACTCTTTGCCGAAATGCGACGTGGCAGCAATCAGATCCTTGAAGGTGAGGTTAATCAACGGCTTCTCGAACATCACCACTGGAGCCGAAGATGGTTCCTTGATGTCCGCTATCCAGGAGGATCCTGACTCGGTCTCGAAGGCGAACGGTCCAGATTTGTCCATCTTCAACTGGACTTGGGCGGGCGTGGAGATTGCCCAGTTGATTTTTTGTCTCATCATTCTCTTTCGTCTCCATATCACTAAAACAGCCGTCGCTAAAAACAAACATACTGCACCAGACGACACGGCAAGAATCAGCGGCTTCGTTTTCGATTTGGGTTTGGCCTTTTTCGCCGGCTCTGTTTTGGGTACGTGTGATTGGATGGTATTGTTATGATGAGGATTTGGGGCGCCTCTGGTTTTCATTTGAACTAAAGTAATCCCAGTTTGAACAAACGCTGATTCCCCAAATTTCTCGTAATTCTCTGACCCAATCACTCCCTCAAACTTGTTTATTGAAACATTCAAGAACTTCAATCCATTAAGCGGAGGGAAATCCGACGGAAAATTACCCGTCATGGAGTTACCCGACACGTCTAAATACTCGAGCGAATTAAGAACAGAGATAGGCTTCAAACTCCCAGAAATGTTACACCACGAAACAACCAAGTGTTTCAGATTAGAAAGCTTCTCCAACCCAGATGGAAGATTCCGCAGATTATTCCGCGAGAGGTCCAAAACTTGCAGCCGCGAAAACCCAGAGAGTCGAACAGTATTAGAGAATCTATTATAAGAAAGATTAAGAACCCGAATCGAAGAAGAAGGAAAAACACGTCTGTAATCGAAAATTTCAAACCCAACAGCTCCTCCAAATCGATTACGGGAAAGATCGACATGAACCAAAGTGGGTAATCCCCAGAGCCAATTCGGAACAGAGCCTTCCAGCGAGTTTCTGGAAAGATCGATGGAGCGTAAGTGCGTCAAATTTCTTAGAAATCTCCAAGAAACAATTCCGGTAAGATTCTTGGAAGGGAGGCTAATTTCTTGAACGGAGCAGTGAACCATAATCCAGGAGATATTGAAGCCGGAAACGGTGTTGAAAGCCTTGGAAACAAATAGCCTGTCTGTACTGTTGCAGGCAGAGTCCGCAAAAGAAAACAGAAGCGCCATGAGAATCAGAATCCTGCAAAAACAAAAAGCAGCCATTTTTCTTTCTCCGATTAAGCTCTCGCGATTCATAAATTAGACGAAGAAGTGGAAAGCTGCATATTTTTTTTTTTTAATGGGAGTGAAGTGGGAGTTAGAAGTGAGGGCGAAGGCGAGCAATTTGGGAATAAATAAAGTATATAGTATAATATAATGTCGGGTGTTGGAAAATGGTGGGGGGAGGGTTTTATATTAATCAATCTTTTCGAAAAATAAAAAAGAAATATATTTAGAAAATAGAATTGGGTTATGTTCTTCAATGGATAGGGGACCAGTTCGCGTCATTAATAGCCCTTAAGATAAGTCACGTCACATGTGAAAACTAGTTTATTTGTGTTATTTAATAATAATATGAATAATAAATTAATAAAATAATATATAGAAGAATTTGAAAAATATATATTTAAATGAAATTGAAATGGATGGTAATGATGTCATAACAGTCAACGAGGGAAGTCTGACTCAATGGTGAGTATCACGGTAACCGCAGCGCAGAACACGGGACAGGTATGCCATGATTTACATCGAAATGCCACTCCAATATATATTTATTTATATTTTTTTAATTTTTTTTTAAATTTGTAATTGTATTGTATTCCACAATTTCAAACAAATAAATCCACTTTTTATTTTCAATTATACATTTCAAAAATATAATAAAATATATATTTTTTAAATTACATGTTGAAATAATAATTTGATTTGGCATCTTAGGTTGACGAAGTCGTGATAGACGACTTGTCTTGTGGGGTCCAGATGAATGGAAATCAAGAATTTATGATAAAAAATGTAAAAAGAAAAATATATATATATATATATTGTAATTTATAAAAGACCAAAATAAAAAGAAAAGGGGGAAGTCAAGAGCGTAAGCTGTGAAGGCTAAATGAGCTCCGCGTATTCTCCATCAATACCAAATTTCTTCCCACTGTTTTAGATTTAATAATTTTTAAATTTTTTATTTAAAAAAAAAAAAAGAAAGGTTTGCTTCCACGTATTAACAATAGATTATGATGGTCTTCCTTTCATATTCTTATTTTCTTTGCAATTTAGAACAATCCATGGGTTATCTTTTTTTAAATTTTATTTATTTTTTAAAGTTTACCAAATAATTGATAAGAATTTAAGTATTTAAATCTCACAAAAGAAATAAATATTTTATCTGTACGATGATTGTCAATAGTGATTATAATAACGACTTGACAAATGATGAACATATAATGGTAAATATTTTTGTTACTCAAGTGATAAATATCGTAAATCACATGAAAGAGCAAAGTTGTGTTAAATTAAGGCTTATGTTGTATTTATGGCTGTTAGACGAACACGACTCTCCACAATGGTATGATATTGTCCACTTTGAGCATAAGCTCTCATGGCTATGCTTTGTGCTTTCCAAAAGGCCTCATCCAATAGAGTTAGTATTCCTCACTTATAAACCCATGATCATTCCCTAAATTAGCCGATGTAGGACTTCCATCATCCAATAATGACAACTGGCGAACATTAGGGTGTGTTAGTAAAACGTAATAGAATATATATGTAAGTATAAAATGAATGAAAAGAAAGAAGAATATGATTTGAGCCATAGGGTCCAAACAGAAACCAAGATTGGTATAATCTAATAGTGAAGGGAGTTGATTAGATAGATGGGTCACATGGGGACCCAAACCAACCTAATATCTGAATCCCAATCCACTTTATTTCAAATGGACAAATTCCAATGGGTTTGGAAGTTGGCGAAGCAGCAGCCTATTCTTGTAATAAGGCATTAAAAAGTGGTGGATTTTCACCTGCTCTCTCACGTGACATATTTGGCTTCTTTATTTGCCATTTTCTTCTATCCATTTACGGCCCTTCGGGGATTCCCACGTACTTCCAAATCAAAGTTCCAACTCAATTACACCCTCACTCTTCCCCTCTCCATAAAAAAAGTTTTCATTTTTATCATGTTTTAACATCTTTATGTGTGCAATCTTATGACTTTTGCTCTTGTCTCCACACCTACGCAACTCTTCCTTCTTGGTGTCATCCTTGTTTTGTAATGTAATAAACCATCTTTTGCTCCAATAGGTTTCTGGGATTCAAATTCACCCATCCATTCGTGTTTATAGATTGGATTGGTGACATGATATGATTTACTTACTGTTCAGGTTGGATTCAGCTTGGGTTGTTGAATGATGAAAGTCCCACATCGGATGTGCTAATTTAGGGAATGATCATGGGTATAAACAAAATAATACTATATTCATTTGTATGAGGCCTTTTGAGAAAGCACAAAGCAAAAGCCATGAGAGCTTATGCTCAAAATGGACAATATCATACGATTGTGGAGAGTCGTGTTCGTCTAACATGGTATAAGAGTCATGCCCTAAACTTAGTCGTGCCAATAGATTGGTAAATCCTCAAATGTTGAACAAATGACTTCAAAAGAAAAGGAGTCAAGCCTCCTCGAAAGCATAGTAAAAAATGACTAAGACTCAAAGAAGTTGAGGGGAGGTGTACATCGGCTAAAATTTAGGCCTTTTGAAAGGACTCAAAGAAGTTGAAGGGAGGTGTACATCGGCTAAAATTTAGGCCTACTCGATCCCATATTTAGTAGTAAAAAATGACTAAGACTCCAATGAAGTTGAGGGGAGGTGTACATTGGCTAATTTAGGCATTTTGAGCCCTTTTGAGAAAGTCCACAGCAAAGCCACCAGAGAGCTTATACTCAAAGTGGACAATAATATACTATTGTGGCGAATCGTGTTCGTTTAACAGATATGATTTACTTACTGTTCAGGTTGGATTCGACTTGGGTTGTTGGGTAATTTATTTTTTTTATTATTAAAATTTTGTTTATTTATTCACATAGGCACATTACATTAATAACTAAAATATCAAATATTTTTAATATTCATACCAATAAATTTAAAAAAAAAAAAAAAAAAAAAAAAATCCAACCCCACCCATCGAATTGAATTTGAGATTTCCCTCTCGCCAAGCAAGTGGTCAAACCTAAAAACACGTGCAAGAGAAATGGGCCATCAAGCCCAACAAGTTGGTGGACCGAAACACAATGAAGCCCAATAATATCTGGCTTCAAAATCCGGCCCATTTTCCCCACTTTGTCAAGTGATTCAATTAGTTTTTCTTTTTTAAATTTGTCCGCCCGACATGCCTCTGTCCTCCAGCCTTAAGTTTCACAACACCAACGAATAATTGAATGATTAAGCATTTTAAAGAAATGATATCATTAATGACATTTGGAGATGATTTAGGACATGGGTTATTCGTGTAAACAGACATGGACATGATAGCGCAAGAACAACAACAACAAACAACTTCTAAATTCTGTGTGTCTTTCTTTCCTTCTTTGCTTTGAAAACAGCCACTGCCTCGGTCGCTGGATTTATATTCCAAGGCGTACGAGGAAGTTGAACAAGACAAGGAAGAGCTTAATGAGCTCAGAAGGATTACACATTCAAGAAAACGTAGAGATAAGATAAGATTAAGAAGAGCAGCGGCCTTCTTCTTCTTTTTCTTTCTAATATTAATTTCTAGAAGACAGAACTTAAGCACCTGCCTAAACATCATTATGTGGTTGGTTGTTCATTTCCTTCCCAAGTCCACACAATGTCCTTAAGGCAAGGCCTCATGTCTTTGTCGTAAAATTTCCTGTATTCCAATGTGTCCCCTGCTGTTTTTGTCACCTCCACCACAAAAAACGAAGGCGTCACTTCAAATATCTCTGCGTCTATAGCCAATTGTCCTTTCCTCCCCTGTTTGCTCCCCTGCAGTTTCACTAACCCATCTTTCTTCATCACCTTGAACCTTTCCATTTCTGCTATCTCTTCAAACTTCGACACGATCGCCGACTCTGGCTTCGTTGTCGTGAAACGTGACTGCGGCCTCTCATTCACGTCGCTCTCGAACAGACCCGACAGATCAAAACCTGGCGACAGAGATATGATGTCGAATGCATTGAAGGAATGGTTTCTCCTTGGGGTTCTGCCTGCTGGTGGTGTTCCACTCTCGTTGCTTGTACTAACAGAGCCTTCCTCCGAGCTGCTGTCGTCGAAATCGATCTGGACGTCGCTCACACCCGACATGTTTCGATTAATTTGAAGCGGCTTTGGAGTTGCTACATTTGCGCTGAAACCCTTTTTGAACCATGAATTTTCCATTAGTTTGGCCATTTTTATTCTGGTTTGTGGATTTGGGTCTAGGATTCTTGAGAGCAGCTTGCGAACTTCTGGGGGAAACCAGTGAGGGCATTTGAATTCTCCTCTCGAGATTTTTCTGTACATTTCCATTAGATTTGGGTCGTGGAAAGGGAGATAACCCGCCAGAAGAACAAACAGGACAACCCCAGATGACCAAATGTCAGCTTTAGCTCCATCATAACCTTTTTAGCAATAATTAAACGCAACAAGAACACAAATCAATACAGGGCATGATCAGTTGTTGTAATTTGAAATTGAATCAACAAACAAAAATGAAACCTTTCTTGTTGATGACTTCAGGGGCGACATAGGCAGGAGTGCCGCAAGTGGTATGAAGAAGCCCATCTTGCCGCCTAGACTCAGCCAAAGCACTCAACCCAAAATCAGAAATCTTGAGATTCCCAAACTCATCAAGGAGGAGATTTTCAGGCTTGATATCTCTATGGTAGACGCCACGGCTATGGCAATAATCAACAGCGCCAATGAGCTGCTGAAAGTACTTACGAGCAGCGTCTTCCTTGAGCTTGCCTTCAGCCACCTTATCAAAAAGCTCCCCACCTTTGACATACTCCATGGCAAAATAGATCTTGGTCCGGCTAGCCATGACCTCGTAAAGCTGCACTACATTGGGATGGCGGACAAGGCGCATCACAGAGATTTCCCTCTTGATTTGGTCGATCAACCCAACACGCATCACTTTCTCTTTATTAATGACCTTGATGGCCACGCTCTGGCCTGACTTAAGGTTACGAGCATGGTAGACTTTGGCAAAAGTGCCCTGCCCAAGCATCCTCCCAAGCTCGTACCTTTGCATTAAAATGGAACTCTTCTTCTCCATTTCTTTGGATGGGGAGAAGAACAGAGAGACAGAGAGACAGAGAGAGACAGAGAGAGACAGAGAGAGACAGAGACAGGGATTGAAGAGAGAAACTCAACCTTGCCTAAAGGAGGCAGGGTTGAAGGATCTGTGGTGAGAAAGTGAGAAAAAGGGAAGAATTGTACGAGAAGTATTTGGAATGCGAAAGAGGAAGGTTTTGGAGTTCGGTTGTGGCTGAGAATTGTGATGGGTAACAGAAATACCGGAAGCTGACCGTCTAAATTTAGGATGGCCTAAAATTGGCATTCCAAATGATGGGTATCAAATCTATAACTTTGGAGTATACAAAGAATGGCCTTTGGGGGCCAAATTTAGACAAGTGGCCAACGCATATACATATGCTCCCTCTGGGATGTAGTTTATGGTTACCTGTTGGTGTAAGATGTGCATATACAAATTGAGTAAGATATCCCAAATCAACAGTTGGGTTCGCTACTCACTCATGATCTATTTTGAATTAAAATCGTCTAGTTTGAATTTAACCGTCACAAAGAGACCATCATCATCATGTTTAGTGGTAGAGATATTTATTGGGCTGCAAGATTGTTTAACTTAAAAAAAGATTTAAGTATGAGTTTTATGTTGTTTACCATTTGTAAACTATATTCTCAAAAAAAAAAAAAAATTAAATGATTATATTAAAAAATTTAAATTAATAGATTTGTTGCAGTGTTCTAGAATTTTCTTATTTAATATTCTATAAAATAGTTCTGAAAATTAAATTTTAAGGTTTATGCAGGAGTAGTCTAGGTTCAAGTTTTTATTGATTTTGGAGAAAATATAAATAAGCAACCTGAAAAGATAAATTTAAATATAAAGTATTGGATGAAAATATAATTATTTAATATAATTTAAAGCATAGAAATTGGAATTAAATTTAGAAGGTAGACGAAGGATGATCCCTCTGACACACAGAACATGCGACTTGATTTCGAGGACACAACCACAGCAAAAGTTTCATCAAATGTATTTACAAAATTTAACAACTTGGAGACTATATGGATAAAATTAAATTCCACCAAAAAATTTAAATTACAACACAAAAACTATATAAATATTTTGAACGTCATCATACATTAGTGAGATGATGTAAGCATTTGCCACGTGGCATATGTAGATTGATCTTTTAGAAGGTGAATTTTATAAATTTACACTATGTCAACGACTTTAATTACATCATATTTGGTTAAGAACCAGATTCAATGGTATGTTATTGTCTATTTTGTGAATAAATTTTTATGGTTTTTTCAAAAAGTCTCACACGGTTAAGATAAGATAGTATTCTTTATTTATAAACTTATGATCTTCCCCTTAATTAGCTCCTAACCATCATCTCATGTCTCACACCAATAGAGATATATATTTCTGGCTTATAAATCCATGTTCTTCCCCTCAATTAATCGACGACGTGGGACTCCTCTCTTACCCATTCTCTCATGTGTCATACCAATGGAGATATACGTCCAATGTAAAACTCCTCTCCTATGTTGAAGACTGTTGAGAGGGAGTTGAACGTTGGCATTATTAGAGAATGATCGTGAGTTTATAATCAAGAAATACATCTCTATTGGTATTAGATTCTTGGGAAGCCTAAAACAAAGTCACAAGAGCTTATACTCAGGGAATTTAAATAAGTTTAGGTTTAGGGTCTAGAAATAAAGTGAAAGGTCAAATAATTTGGGTGAAAAATATAAATGGATGCATAGGGAACAAACTCAAAGTCACGTTCATGGAACATGCGGGATGACAAGTTGATGGGAGAAAAAAACAGCGGCGCACGTGCCACATGCGTGTCTTTGTTGCATTATGCAGAACATGATAAGCGTCAAAACTCCTCCGTACAAACTTCCCCTCCCTTCAATTTGACACCATTTGTATTGAACTCCACAAATCACCTTTGAACCATTTCAAACAAACCGTTGAAATTAGTTTTCACTCTTAGAAACAACCTCGAATACGTTCGAATACGTTCTAAATCAACTGAATTTTATTTAACAAACTTCTCTCGAACCAACAAAGAGCTCCCTTCAAACCAACAAATGGTACTAATGAGCTTCTTTCGAACTAGTTAACTGTTAGATATGTGAAAGAAAAAGAAAGAGAAGATAAAAAGAAAAAGGGGTAAAGTCCAAAATCCAAATACCGAAGAAGGGAGGTCTGACTGTTCCTGGGTGTCCTCCCAAACTCAGAGAACCAGAGATCGAGAAATGAACTCTTCTGTCTTTTTCCTCTTCGGTTAATTATTTTATTGTAATCCATTCAAAACATAGATAGCCACAAAGGGGGATTCCTTGCCTTCGCATCATAATATCCTCCACTTGAGTATGGGGATGGATAGATATTGGGTTATATTCAAATAAACAAATGAATTGACACCAATATGGAGACACTATATAAATTAGCAGAGTATTAGGGGAAACAAGAAAAGGCAGAACAGGCAACCAGCTGAGAGGGCTCCAATCCATGGCAATGGATACCAGTAGTGGTACCACACACCAAGAACGTTCCCGGTGCTGTTTCCAGGAATGGATGCAACTTCAGCGCCAAGACCTGACCCTCCTCCAATCGCTTCACAAAAAACCAAATCACAACGACCACGAAGAAATCAAAACCCTCATCTGCAGTTGCATCGCTCATTTCGAGGATTACATCTCCACTCGCAGCCGCTTGGCTCAGGAAGACCCATCCACCTTCTTCGCGCCCACATGGTGCACGTCCTTGGAGAATTCCCTGTTGTGGATCGCAGGGTGTCGCCCCACCATTTTCATACGCCTGGTGTACGCGCTGAGTGGGTGCGAGGTGGAGGCGCGCCTACGGAAGTGGATGGAAGGCATGAGGAATAATAATGATGATCACAATAATAATTTTAATAGCATTAGCAGTGGTAGTGATAGTGTGGGGGAGCTGTCCCCGACCCAGATGAAGCGGGTGGATGAGCTGCACATGAGGACCCTAAGAGCAGAGGAGAAACTGACGAGCGAGATGGCGAGCTTACAGGAAGAGTTAGCGGACCAGCCGATTGCGGTGATCGCGAATGAGATGGAGGGGACTGGGGAGATGAACGAGGAGGCGGAGATGGCTCTGAAGGAGCATGAGACGGCAATGAGAGGGATTATGGAGAAGGCAGATGAGTTGAGGCTCAACACTCTTAAGGAGTTAGCTTTGGAGATTCTGAAGCCACCACAGGCCCTCCAGTTTCTGGCTGCCAGCAAGAAGCTTCATCTCTGCCTACATCAATGGGGCAAATGGAGAGATGAGAAGCATGGAAGAAGATCATATTGTGACTAAATCCATCCATTAATATATATAATAAAATTATATTAGTATAGAGGAAGCTAACTACTTTTTTCATTTGGGAAAAACAAAAAAAAAAAAAAAAAAAAAAAAAAAAAAAAAAAANAAAAAAAAAAAAAGACAATGTTTGTTCCTGTTTTATTAATATGTTGAGTTTTAGCAGAGTTGATTAATAATAATATTTTAGCAGCTTCAGTTGAACTATAATGAATGCTTATATAATCAAAAGACATTACAAATCCAAAAAGTACGTGTTGTTGTTTATGATTGATTATGTAGTCTGTTTGTTGGCATCAAATTCATCACTAAATTACCCTGCTGCTCAAAGCAGAGGAACCATAATCCACCCAGATTATGAACATTGGAGCTTCAATTGAAACTAAGCAAAAGAAAATAACCCATCATATTTGCATAAATGATGGAATTGGTATGAGAATTTAATGAGCAAAACTTTAAATGGAATCGAATCGCACTGTTTTTCGTATTTATAGAACACCACTAGAAAACAGAGTGGCAGAGCCAAATTAAGAGGAGCAGAAAACAGAGAGGAAAAAATGAATGAAATTAAGGAAAGATCATTATTATTATAATTATGGTTATTGTTTTGTTGGTGGTATTTTTGGGAGACGTTTGGGTTGCCCCCATTGCCTGAGGCGAATCTGGATGAGAGAAATGGAGGCCAAGAAACGAACGCATTGCAATGGCGTAAGCACCTCCAAAATGCCCTTCATGGTCTTCAGCCTTACGCAGTCTGCAGCCTTCATGGTCCTTTCGAGGCCAAGCAGCATGCCCTTGATGGCCGCATCGACTAAGCCCTCCACCTTCCCCACCACTGCTGGCATCGGATCCCCATTCCTGCGTCGGGTCTCCAGCCTAGAGAGCTGAACCATGTGGTGATCCGCAAGCGCCATCTGCTGCCTCTCCATGTCTCTGTCCACCCTGTCCTCCTGGGCTTTGATCTTCACGCGGAGCTGCTCCAGCTTAAGGAGCTGATCCGGGGAGAGTGCGGAGGGGAGGATGAGGCGGAAGGCCATCGAGGGCTTCCATCCAGTGACCCAGCTATAGGCGGCCTCCAAGGGGGTGACCCAAGAAGGGGAAAAGAAAGCGAGGACGTCCTGGTGGGCGTGGGCCCATTTGACGGTGTAGTAAAGCTTGATATGGGCGGTGAGCTTTGAGACCAGGCTGCGGAGGTGGGGCTCTTGTTGTACTTCCATCATGCCACCGCTGCCGCTGCCGCCGCCGCCGCCTGTGGAGGCGTAGAGGAGGTGCTTTACCAAGTCTTCCAGTTCCGACACCCAGCTCTCGAAGAAATCGGAGAATCTCTCTTCCACTTGGGTTCCCATTTGGGATCCAAACCAAAACCGAATTCAATTATTATTTCTTCCAAAATGGAACCGGCTGGCCCCCTCTACAATTACATATATGATAAATAGTACCTCTCGGCCCACGTGGAAGCCATTCAGCAGCCCACGTAGGTGCTGCGCTGGGAATCCACGCATGGCCTACAAACGCAGAAGTGGAATTCAAGGAGCCAAGTGACGCTTCGCATTCACCAAGGGAAACATACTTAATTTTCTTTATCCTTAAATTACCATTCCTTTCTTAACTATTTAATACTTTTTAAAAATCAATTTATAATTGATTTAACTTTCATTAAACATTTAAAGATTTGCTTAGTAACTTATAGAGTTCAGGAATAAAATAATTAAATATGTTTTATGACTAAATTTATAAGTTAAATTTCTCCATTTATTTATTTTATTATTAAAAAAAAATAAAAATAAAAATTAAATGACTGAAAGTGGAGATTAATTAAAACACACGACAAAACCAATGCTTTGACTAATATTATTTATCAATAATTATATGAATCCAGAATTCCTCTGACCCTGATTTTATTTTTTTGTAACCAATAGACAGTTTAATAGTCAAAGTCGTGTGTTGATTTGATAATAAGTTTAAATTATATATTTTTTGATAAAAATATCTAAAAATTTGTTATTTTGTGTGTTTTAAATGAAAGATATTATTATTAAGAAAACTTTTAAATCCACGTAAATATAACTTAATTAATCAATGACTATATAATAAGCGTAGCATTTGGGGGCAAATGTGGAAGAGACGAAGAGTGAAACCGCCCACAGGTAACCCAAAATCTGGGGCTGCTTGCTTGCGACGTGCTCCCACCTCAATCCATTTCCTTTTCTACGTGGACTTTCCCTTAGCTTTTTGGTCTTCTTCTTTCTTTTACAGCCGCTTGCCTTTTTTTTCTTAAATTTATTCCCTTTTCTTTAGGGAACAAATGAATGTAGACCATGTTATAGATTCACCGTTTATTTTTCCAAAGCAAGAAGGCCGCAATAAATGGTGCCAACAATTTTCTCCTCACACCCACACTCTCAAAGAGGCTATACATTTGTTTATAGATATATATTAACACCCACAAGCAACATACTAAACTTGCAACATTCACAGACATTTCATCAAACACCTTACGGGAATAACATAACTACCCACCAATACGATCCTCCGTTCGTCATACCGATGTCCTTCATCTATCTATTTAAGTAGTGTTTCTTTTGTTTGAAGCTTTCCAATGTGGGACATTCATGACTTTGGGCAACCTTGTAATATGGGCCGTTTGTAAATTAGGTTGTTTCTGCAGGAATTGTCCCACTTAAGTTATTTCCCCTCAAATCCTGAATACAAGATGATTGAAATAATTTGATAAAAAAACAGATGAGAGGTCAAGTTTTTGAAACCCTCAAATTTAAAGAGGGCTCAAGCGACAATTTATTGACAAACTTTCATTCACGTAAACTACTTAATACACCCATTACTTCAAATATACAATGCAATAAGCTCACAGTCACAACAGCTCTATTGATTCCTAGGCTGCATTATACAGAGTTCATTCTATGAATATGAATATGAATATTTCATCGGCCACGCCCATGCATGCCTTCACATAAATATCAGAAGACATAAAAGGAAAAGGGCAGAGCTCAGATCCTCCCACCAACTTATTCAAAATTTTTAGAGGAAAAGGTACAAAACCATGCTGATCTATAATAAACTTTCACACAAACCCAATCAATCAATCTATAATCCACCTGAGTGTTGCAGACAACTACTTCAAATTTTCTGTTGTTGAATGCTGAGAAACACGAGATATTAATTCCTGAAAACAAACCATAAAAGAAAAGGGTTAATTCTCTTCTCCCAAGCCGGCCAAGTTGTTCCATGTATGTTTGCAAGTTCATGACATTACCTCAGAGTAGCGAACGTGATCGTGACGCAAATTCGAAGATTTTACAATGGTTTCCCACTTGGTACTGGCTGATGTTCTTGGGCTCTGCGGCTTTTGATACAACTTGTTTCCAAGATTTGATCTTTTTGAGGAAACTGAAGGCAGTGTACGCCACAGCCAAGACTCGGAAGGAGACTTTGGTAATGGTGGAGGTTGAGCAGATATCACTTTGACACTTTTTGGATCTTCTACTTTGACTAGCTGATAATTGGTCTTGGAGTAATGTTCTTCATCAGCAGTACCCACATTAGAATATCCCACTTTGGAGCCATCATCAATAGCATCTTTGCTTTTAGATTCTGCAGCTTCACGCTCCAGCCTCCCTTCTTCAACCAGAGTTAAGCATTTTACTTCTAGGAAAGAAGGCTCCACAGTGGTACTTTCTTCCATTGCTCTGCTCTCAAATGCTATCTCATTCTTCCCACTACGACAATCAAATTTCTTCTCCTCATCCAAATGGGTTGAATTAAATGGAGGATTTGTTTCAGTAACACTTGCAATATCTATATAGAGTGTCTTCTCTATTAGGGGACTTTCCATGTCAACCCCGTGTCTAGTTGCTCGAATGGATGGTGTATCATGAAAGTCAGTATCACCTTTAGATTTGGAGATAATCTCAACTTCTTTAGGAACTACAAGTGAATGCTTCCTACAAGGAGACTGTGGCGCTTCATTCCGGAAAGGAGAAGCAGCCCTAGAATACCTGAAGGGCGAAGACCTACCTCTCATTTGCCGGTCGGTCGAGGAAGGAAAATGTTTTGATTCACCAGCCCACTTTTCTTTAACCTCCGGCAGCTTAGGTGATCCAGCAGCAGCTTCTGGTTTTTGTTTGTAAGCAGCCTCCCAAGCATGCTGTAAGATGTAAAGTTTACCGGCAATTATACTTGAATGCATGAATGGGAACAAAAGGAAAGTAAATAAACACTAACCTTGTTGATTTTTTGGCTGTGTGAAAGGTGGTGCATTGCTCTGCTTCTCATTCCGTGCACAGGATTAAGAAGGCCCAAAGAGTTTTTGAAGCATATATTGGGTATTAGACCACAACCTCTAGCTGATATATTAACTGAATTGTCATATTCATCATCCACAGAGACAGAGTCACTCTCTTCATCTACTTCATCTACTAAATGTACTTCATCTTTTCGATACTGAAGTAAGAGGGTAGAGTCGAGTCGTTGAAGTGGAGACATCCTCCTATTCTCAGATGTCACCTTCTTAACTTGTCTAGATTGTTCAACTGCTACAAGTTGCTTCTTTAAGGAATACCTAGCAGGCTCCAAAACCATTGCCTTGGCTGCAGGCAAGAAGCGGTTCATCATGAAATCTCGAGTTTGAGGATCTGTTCGGAATGTTCCTGATGGTCTCACCATGGGACCATTGTATCCACTTAGACCACTAACACTACAGTTGTTAATAGAGAATGAACCAGTGAGGGACAGTGTCTCACGTGCATCAGAAAAATCATCGTCGTCGTCGTCGTCATCATCATTCTCAGTCTCAGATGCCAAGTTCCTTGCATCACTAGCTTTGCTCGACTCTAATCTCACGACAATGGCATTAGAAGAAGTTGCCTCAAGCCCATCTTGATGACAAGCTTCCATTTCCGTACTATGATTTTTAACATCCACAGCCCTCCGAAAGGAAAGCCTTGGAGTAGAACAAGTCCTTTCAGGAGGCTGAGGCAGCTGAACCTCAGGTGAGGCGGAGCCACTATCATTCTTAGCTCTCCCTGGAATATGCTCCCAGTGAAAGGGAACTGCAACTGGTTCTGTAACTTGCTCTAAATTGAATTGTGGTCTAGAAACCGGAAAGGTACTCCGTCTACTAAGTTGGGAATTCTCAGATTTCTTTTCATTCACTTTAGCTAAAGAACTAGATGCCTTGGAAAATCGCCTCACAGACATGAGCGGTGCATTAAAATTGAGTTTTCTTTCCTCCATTGCGTACCCAACCAATAAAAACTATGGGAAGAAAATTAAACTACCGAAGTAAGTCTGCAAGAAAGATGAGAGCAAAAGTCACCAACACCGCCAATTTTGACTGGAAAAATAAACCTCATCTGATAAACCCTCTTACTAGCCTACATTCTGGGCTGGTTTTAACTCATGTCCGATCAGACACGACACAAATCAAAGATCAAATTAGCAAGAAAATTCATTCAGAAATTCTGGGGGGATCAGATTTCATAGAGAAGAAGATTCAACAGCAACCCAGTTTCCAGTTTCCCCAAATTCCCATAGTAGGAAGATAACAAACATGTGGGGGTAGTCAGAAAATGGAAGGATGGAAATTAAACATCTAAATCCGTAAAATTAAGCGAACCCCAGATGAGAATTCTGAGCTCCACCCCCTGAAAGTATGTCCAAATGCGAAAACAAACGCAAAAGAGATAACAAATTGAACCGATTTCAGAGATTACGAGACCCCAATGAAAACAAACAGAAGAGAAGACAGAGCATTAACGCATTTTACAGAGAACAAAACAGACAGAGCAGCAGAGAGAAGATAGTCTTACCAGTAACAGGGAGAGACGGCCAAGAGAGAGAATGATCGTCCCTGTTAGAAGGAGTCCATCCATATATGATGGCGTGTAGTTAGGGAAAATGAGAGACGAGAAAGTGAAATGAGTGACTTTTTGAGCGCCAAACTGTGAGTGTGTAGTGTGTTTGGCCCGTTGCTTTAGGCCGATGATGGGGGTTTCAATTCAATTTTTCACGCGCTCTCCGCTTTCGACTTTTCTTCGCTCCGACCTCTCTCTTTGATTGTGGTCACGAGGAATACAGTTGAGTAACGACTGATAAAAGGGCGGAACAAGAATTGATTGTGCACTTTCTTCCTTGCCCCGCTTGGTCCACCTACCTTTCTTCTCTCACTGTCTCCCAATTTATTCCTTCAAACCATACACCAAATAATTCATTTCATTACTGGTTCTTAAAATTACTTTTGGTCAAATTCTTCCCAATACTTCCATAATAAATATTTGATATCCACAAATGTATATATTTTTTTTCTAACTTTATGTACGTTTATTTTAAATTTAATCCAAAAAGTTGTCTCGTAAAGATAAAGATTGTATGATTACTTATCGAACATAGATTTAGCTGCTGAACATTCCTATATAAAATATATAATATGTTACCGATCTTGGGTGTTTGCTAAACAATATTTATTTTATCCATGGGTTGATAATGAAAGATTTAATTACGTAGAAAAATAC
This sequence comes from Cucurbita pepo subsp. pepo, assembly GCF_002806865.2. Classification (NCBI taxonomy): domain Eukaryota; kingdom Viridiplantae; phylum Streptophyta; class Magnoliopsida; order Cucurbitales; family Cucurbitaceae; genus Cucurbita; species Cucurbita pepo. The sequence continues at coordinate 2,693,547 of NC_036657.1, read as the reverse complement.
AAAATCCAATAAAATATAGAATAAACATTGATTTTAGAATTTTGTGTTTAAAAATGGTGGGTGGTTGGATTAGTTTAGTGAAGAGCTCCAAAGGTTGTCTTAATATTCCTCCTCTGATTGCGGAAATCTGTTGGGCCAATCACATGCATCCCATAAGTCCTTGGCATTACCCCCCAAACATTCCATCTCCTCCAAATACTATGTTTTCTAAATTATTGCCTCTTTTAAGATTCTTATTCATTTTCTTTTTAAAATTTTTCAAATTTACAAATTAAATATTAACCTTTTTTTTTCTTGACCCATCGAACTAAATATTTGTGTCCAGATCGTTGATTTTCTTTTTAAAAACAAGTTTTCTGTAGCTGGTTGTGATACGCTCAACAAAACATTGTCTTGACAGACTATAACCTCAAACTAAAAAAAACCACCGTCTCAATTTTTTTTTTTGATATTTTGGTTTTTAACCTGGTTTTGTCTTTAATTAATAGATGAGGGATGTCAAATCATATACTCAATAATTTTTATTGTCTTAGTTATATTATTATTATGTTTTGTTTTGTTTCATAGTGTTTTAAATCAAATCAGATACCCAATAAAGTTATTGTCTTTATATTCTAAATAATATTATGTGAAAATTGTTAAGTGGGCATTAAATGATTTAATATAGTAATTTTGTTAAAATACCAATATTAATGATATCACCAATAATTAATAAAATATTATCTATATATATTCCTATTTATCCTCAACATCATTTTCATAATTGTGTTTCAATTTTTGTCTCTTCCCAAAATTTATATTATTGAAATTTTAATTTAAAACATCTCATTTTCCACGCTCTTTGTAATTAATTGCGTTTCATGGATCTGCAGGCCCAATAAATGAGATTGATAATAGATTTAAAACTGGGCCCCCATTTCATGCTAAATTTGGCCCATTTGATGGTAAAGACCAGCACATGGGTCTCGTCATCGAGCCGCTTGACGCAGGACTTTGACGACAAGCGCGAGCTCCCTAACGGATGGTGCAGCTCGTAAGCCTGTGGGTTGTGGAAGCGATGGACCATGGACCACACAAGAGCCAGAGGCGCGTGAACCACTTGAAAGAGGGTTCGGTTGGCGGTTGCAGTACATAATTCGAAGATGACGGTGACGGTGACGTTTTCAAAAAGTGGGCCGGATCCATACAAATTGGGCCGATAAATGTGCTTAGCCCAGTATATGTATAGATGTATATATGTGTGTATATATATATATAGGTTATTTATGTAGATTGATGTTTGTTTGGTTGCGGTAGGTGCAAAGAAGGGCAAGAGGGTTGCTTTGTGACAACGAAGTGTGGGAAGGCCCACCCAACATCGCCCCCTCATGTCATGCTTCTATGTGGACTCCAACCATGTTGGACAAATTTCACTCACATCACTCCCAACACTAAATTAAAACCCCCTTATATTCCTTTTCACCAAATTTTAATTTAATTAACTTTGTATCTATTTTACCCCCACATAATAATATTTAACATCCTATTTTTTTCTTTAAATTATTTTAAAAAAAATTTCACGAATACGATCAGAGACAGTCACCAACCGATTTATGTTTTTTAGTACCAAAAAACAGAATAAAAAATAATGAATGATCATCATACATACATTCACTTTTTTCCTCTCAACAAAACCAAATACAAAACAACAAACAACATGCACAATGTTTTTTCGTCTGTTTTTTATTTTTAAAAAACAGAATAACTTAATTAAAAAACACTATTCTTTAAAAAAAAAAAAAAAAGATTAAACAAATTTGTAATGAAAAACTTATATTATTATTTTTTTTTTATTATTTTGATAAAGTTGAAAGTTTATTTATTTGTGGGGACATAATTACCCAGCATGGTTCCGTAAATTTAGAATACGGTCGATTTGGGGTGGCCACCGTTTGGAGTTTTCCCAAACAATCTCATTTCCGCTGTCTATATTTCTTTCGACTCAAATCATTAAATCTAATTTCTCTCCACATATATTTCATACCAATTTTCCATTTTTAAAAATATATATAATCAAATTAAATTAAATTAAAAAATTAATGATAGCATGTGATCATTCAGATCTACATTTATTTTTATTTTCATCTTTATATTTCTATCCATTTTATTTTAATTTATAAGCTCTACGCGAAATTTAAGTAAGTTTCGTCTTAATTTTTAATACTGATAAAGTTTAGAGAAGAATCGAAAGGGGAAGGTGTAATAAAGGGATAAGAATGGTAATCCATGTGGGAAGGGCGTTAGATGGACCCTAACATCTCCATCTTCATCTTAACCTATTAAATGAGTTGTGGGGGCTCAATTTGGATGGGACATTACTCAATCGAGCCCTGACTTTATTTGTGTATAAATATGGTACATTATATATTTAGTTCATGAATAAGTACTTTTTTATTTTTTTAAAAAAATTGTGGGAGGGGACACTCAGTGAAAGACAGGATGGGGCTAATGGAGGCATCTATATGGTCAATTTGATGATACAATTGTAAGGCATCAAATCAATCGGTTTGAAGTTTATTTGTTTGAAGGTGATCAACATGCTTCCATTTTATTCCCATCATGTATCTAACAATACCAATCATGAGCGTTTATACTCAACGTGGATAATATTATACTATTGTAAATAATGGTGGTTCTTAATATAATATCAAGAACATGTTGTTGTAAAGGGTCGTGGTTCTTAACAATGATAAGATTTAAAAGACGAACCGAAAGTGAGAAAAAGAGCAATGAGAGGTGACTTTCGAAGGAATATGGCGAAAGTCTCACATGGTGATGCTCGGGGATATTGAAATATGATACACACAAGATTTGCTCTCTTTCTCTACAAATATATTTCAATAAGCTTCCAAAACAAAGTGTCAAAGTCTTAGTTTTCTCAATCAACCAATCAGAAATTGACACTTGTCAGCCCCCAAAACCCTAAATTAATTATTGAACTTGGTGAGACAAAGAGAGGGCCCTAATTTCACACATCTCCCAAACCCTCAAAACTCCCCATCTTTATGCTCAATTATTAATGCACAATTTTCCATCCTTTTTTATTTATTTTTTTTTATTTTAACTTTATGGGATGATTTAATTTTACCCTTTTCACTTACCTTTGTGCTTCAATTCTTCTGTACTTACAATTCATTTCAAAATCTCATCTTTATATTCTTACGATATCTTGGTCAAATTTAATTATCCACTTATTGACTTTTGGGAAAGTTTATCGAGTATTGATATGATGGTTTTTGACTTAGATCTTTGAATATGAATATATGAAATTAAACCAAAACAATCGGCTATGATTTGATTTCTTTACTTCCGTCAAGTAGCTAATTAGTGGGAGGGACATTTATAATTAGCAGTATTATATTCAAGAAGCAAGAGAAGGCTCGTATGAACATAATTAAACTAATATAAATATTATCTCGATCCATAGATCAAACATTTGAATCTCGGTGAAAAAGAAAATTATGGAATATGATAAATCATATTATATTTAATTGTTTATACATTTAAAGATTTTGTGTACGATCCAAAAAGATTACCATAATTTGATGTGAAGTTTCATGTTGATTTTGAGAGAAGAGACAACACTTGCTGAAAAAAAATGAATTTTCGAACCTCGAAATTGTGATTCTAATTTGTTGAACGTACCTAGTTACGATGATTTGCGATTCTTTTTTATTTCATTCATGTATTAATGTGATTAATATGAATTAATGTATTGATATAAAGGTTTAAGACATAATAAAGTGGAAGGATGGATGATGTGTACATAATATAAAACATTAATTAATAAATAGGAATGAAAAAAGAAAAAAAAAAAATGAAGTTTTGTCTCTCGATCTCTCTCCTTTCCTCTCCCATATTCCGTTTTATTAATCTCTCTCCCAGATTTTCTCTTTCCTTCGACTCTCCAAAGAAACTGAATTTATTAAAAAAAAAAAAAAAAAAAAAAAAAAAAANATAAGATGCTGCATATCTTGCATTCTACCATGTGGAGCTTTGGATGTGATCCGCATAGTACACTCCAATGGCTACGTCGAAGAAATCAGCGGCTCAATCAAAGCCTCCGACGTCATGAAAGCCCATCCCAAACATGTCCTTAAGAAGCCCTCCTCTCCCTCCTCCTCCTCCTCCTCCGCCGCCTGCTCCGATGACGCCTCCGCCCTCCCCAAGATCGTCATCGTCCCACCGGAAGCTGACCTCCAACGCGGTAAGATTTATTTCCTCATGCCACTCCCTCCCAACCCTGACAAGCCTCGCTCCCGATCCTCCTCCCGAAGAAAGAAGAGAGTTACCAATAACAACAATAAAAATAATCATCACTCCGACCGAACACCCCCCGCCGCCGCCGCCGCCGCATCGGCCACCGCCGATCCCGACGACAACAACAACTCCATTTCCATGTCCAACCTCCTCGTTTCCGATCAGTACCTCTCTGAAATACTCTCCGAGAAAGCCTCCACCCACCGCGAACGGCGGCGCGGCCGTGTCGGCGTCTGGAGACCTCATTTAGAAAGCATTTGTGAGTCACCCAGCGATGTCTAATAACCGGCTACTCAGGTTGTGGGTCTTTTTCCTTTTTTTTTTTTTTCTTTTCTTAAACATAAAACCATATATAAATATATATCATCATAATTAAATTCCATTTCTTCAATATCATGATCATTCCTTTCCCCCCAAAGCCCCTTTCCAATTTCACCAGATTGATTGCAGAGAGAAGGATCTGAAATTAAGAATGTGGTAAATTTAATTTTTTACTAATCTATTTTTCTGGAAATTTGTGGATTTTTTAATGCAGTAGTCTAGAATTAATTCAATTATAAGCATAGTTTAATTGATATAAAATGTATATTATTTCTGTGCATGAACATAATTTGGAGTGATTGTGATATGATGATGATTGTACAGCTGCAATAATATACTTTCTATGCTTATTTTTATGGGCCATATGCCATCATTTTTTTCTTTCCTATTTTACACTTCATAATACCTCATGCTTTACACTTTTAAACTAAGCTCTATATTTCAAATATATTTATACATATTTATAATTTTATTTTCCTGATTTTGTGCATCGCGTATGAATTAAATTAAATATTTTAATTAATCAGCATTATGGTTTTTATCGAACCCCACAAGCCTTGCTCATTTAAATGCCATTAACTATCCTATCACTTTATACGTGGGCCTCTCCACCATAATATTTAATTCTAATTGTTATGCCAAATTTTAGGATTATAAAAATCGCATTTCTTTGTTTAAAAAAAGTCATATGCCTTTATGCCAGTTTTTTTTTATTTATTTATTTATAATATTAACATTTGTATATATTTTATTAAAAAAGATAAGATATGTTAAAAATAAGTGAATGATTTTTTTTAAGACAATAAGAGGAAATGATATATAGTCACACTCTTTTGAGCCCCACATCAAACATAAAAAAAGGTTGTCATCATAATTATTTGATGATTATGCCATTATAGATTAACTATAACACTCCATAATTTAATTATGTTAATTAGACTATGGTTTTTTTTAATTAGATTTATCAAGTGTTTAAATTTAAGTGGGAGAAATTTAGTTAGGTGAAAATAAATTTGAATTTCCATTATTATTATTATTATTATTGTTTTTAATATTGTATGTATGGTTTTTATATTCTTTTCTTTGTGTACTTGACTCGGAGGCTCCAATGTTTGTGTTTAAAGGTTGAATCTTTTATCTACACACTTTGGTTGATATTCTCCGGTTAGTGTTTGATTTGGTGATCTTGTGAATCCTTAATATACTGTGCTTTTAGAAAAGTTGGTCTAAATCTTAAAGTTGGGTAGTTTTAAATATTTTGAGTACAAGAAAAAACAGTAACTTTTTTCTTGTTTAAATTCTGATTTAAAGATATTTATTTAATCTATAATTACCCCAAAATTAATATTATGTAATGATTAAACGAATTTTGTAACTAATATTTTGTGCAGAGAATTTTTATCTGTTTAGGGCCGTGGACCAGTATTGGCCTTCTTGGAGCCCAGGGTCTTGGCCCAATCCCGTATCAAGTTCCATTATTTATTTGTAATTACACAAATAACTAATCGAGAAAAATAAATAAATAAATAAATAACACACGTAAAGAAAATTGATTTTTTTTTTTTTTTTTTGTTGAAATTTTGGTAAAAATATTTAATAGTTAAAGTTATTTTAGTACAAAATTTTAATGAATTTAGGAACTATTTTACATTATTTTTTGGGTTAAAATTAGTAGTGAACAAAGTAGAAAATGAAGCGAGGTAAAATTTAATTAAATTTAGGATGAAATTTAATGAAATGGAAGTGGATACAAATAACAAAATTTAGAATTAATTTTTTTTTTTTCCAAATAAGTAGTATTATTTAATAATGAAAAATAATATCCGTAAAATAAAGAAAAATAAAAGAAAGTAGTTTTCCGGTGGCTGCAAATCCTGCATTTAATAAAAAATAAAAAATAGAAATAAAAAGCAGGCGAGAGAGTTAGTTGGGGCGGGGGCATCCACCGGACGAGAAACGACGACCGAAAAGAAAAGAAAAAATAAAAAATAAAAGTACAGGCAGGTGGAAGGGGAAAAAAACGATAATGGGGAAAAATAAAAAAAAAAGGCGTCGACGGCCGGCCACGCGCTTGCCGCGTGAGATTCCACGTGCATCGTAGTCAATGAATGCCCGGCCAAAGGCAGTCCCACGTGAACCCTCTCCGTTTCGGAAATTCCTTCTCCCGTGCCCGCTGGCCAGGCCGCAGTCTTCCCGCTTGTCAGCGACCCCACCTTCCCTCCTCACCGTCCGCTTTCTTTTGGGCCGAAGCCGAAGCCGAAGCCGAATCCGAGCCTTTCCGACACACTAACCAAACCATGACCCAACCCCCCTCCCGGTCCCGGCCCGCTTCCTTTTCGGTTCCCTATCCCTATCCGCTTCCCATTTCATCCCCGGCGATATCATCGCCGACGCTCCCTCTTTTATACCTCTTTTACCCATTCCCTTCGTCATCTTCTTCCCCTTCTCCTTCTCCTTCTCCTTCTTCTCTCCCTTGTCTCTCTTCTGAGTTCTGATGGGGGATCTCACCGATTCTCTCACCCCTTCCTCTGCTAACTCCCGCCAGGTTCCCATTCGCGAAGACTGTTGGAGCGAGGATGCTACCTCTACTCTCATCGACGCTTGGGGTCGTCGTTTTCTCGACCTTAATCGTGGAAATCTCCGCCAGAAGGACTGGCAGGACGTTGCCGATTCTGTCAACTCCCTCCATGGCCTTACCAAGAAGACCCATCGCACCGATGTTCAGTGTAAGAACCGGATCGACACCGTTAAGAAGAAGTACAAGACCGAGAGGGCTCGGGTTGCTGCCTCCCATGGCAGTTTTGTCTCCTCTTGGCCCTTTTACGCTCGTCTTGATGAACTTATTGGCCCTACTGTCTCCATGAAGAAACCCTCCTCTCCTCCTATGGCTCTTCCTTTGCCCTTTCGGAAGACGCCACCCCCTGCCGTTGCTGCTACTCCTGCCGTCGTCGCCGTGACTCAGAAGCGGACTGCCGCAGCGATGGACGACGGGTATTTTCGGAGAAATTACTCGGCTATAGCGGCGGCTGCTGCAGCGGCTGCATTGACGGAGGAAGAGGAGGACGACGAAGAGGAGGAGGAGGAGCGAGTAAGCGACGACGAGGAGGCGGAAGGGGAGGGCATGAGTAGGTTGGCAAGAGCAATTAAAAGATTCGGGGAGGTGTATGAAAGAGTGGAAGCCGAGAAGGTGCGGCTGATGATGGAATTGGAGAAGCAGAGGATGCAATTTGCCAAGGATTTGGAGGTACAGCGGATGCATATGTTTATGGAGACCCAGGTTCAGCTTGAGAGGATTAAGCGAGGGAAGAAATCAAATCCCAGTGGTAAGGCTAAGGGAACTTTCTGCTCTGTTTTCCCATTGAAATCGTTTTTTCTTTTAGCACGAAGCTGAAGTTTGCTCTGTTACAGATTCAACATTTCTTTCAGCGTATTCTGTGCTGACTGTCGTGGTAGATTTAGTTGATCTGATTGTTGTCTAGAATATCCTGGTTTTTGATATCTCTGGAATAGAATGGTTTCCCAAGAAATTCTACAACTTTAAAATAAACTACTAATTTAACCTGGCATGGTCACATTTCAATCTTCTTTCAGAAATGTTTGTAAACTTTTTTATTTTCTTTTCCTTCCATGGACCCACGAGATGATTCTTTAATTTTACTGGTGCTGGTGCCATGTAATTATAATATAGAGCTTATATCTGGATATGGGTTGTGATGAAGTAGTATGGCCTTGCTTGTACTGCATTGCTACATGACCAACTCTTTATGTGAGGGCTTTAGAGATTTTGAACATTTAGAAGTGTGCTTGAACAATTCAGTACTGCATAAAGATCACTTGGGCACAAATTTTTTTCTAGCTTTGTCTGAGTGGACGCCTAATTGTTCACTATGGTCACATTTACATGCAATTAGTGATCACTCTGAACTTTTCTTGGAGAGAATAGGTCCTGACTTGCAAGGCTTTTCTGCATAATACTACAAAGAAAAAAAGTAGTGCAGTTATTCAGGTTTGAGGTGATCATGTTTTGGTATATTTATCATCTTTGAATGTTGAAATTTTGAATTGCAGAAAGAATCAGAGCATAAGAAAGGGAGAAGAAGTGAGGTAAGACGAGTATAATTGTGGTATAGTTTAATAGCATGAAGAAACAACCACCAGAAGAAGAGCTGTACATGACTGGAAACAGAAATAATGAAATCCAATTCCGTTTGAACCCCCTATTGTTACTGATAAGAAAAAAAAAAATCTTCTTGTAAATTAGAATTATACATTTCTAGATACCTCTGTGCCAGAGTATGTTGTGGGGGAGGGATCCAATTTGAAAGGGGGAAGCCATTGCCTGAAAAAACTTCTCCGGGTGGATGGTTGCAGCCCAGCTTCAAGAGTGCTGACACTTATTAACGGTTTAATATACACATCATGTCTTTTTTCTGTGTTTCAAATAGATAATATAGGACTGATCCTAAGCATCAGAAACTGGGCGAAGTGGAGCCAAGTTCTGCTTTATTTTATATGAGCAAAGTGGTATTAGATTACTGGATTATCTCCTATGGCTATTTTGTTTGTCTTTGACTCATTTTTTTAACTTGGGTTTAGGTACTTAAAAGGATGATTCCTTCCTCAAAATTATACTATTGGATCATATAGTCCAATGTCAGTTTCCTCTGAAGATTATGAAACCAGCTCTCTTCTTCATTTCTGATGTAACATGTCATGTGTCCACTCTTAATCTGTTCTTTGGTCTTCTTGGGTTTTACTTACGGGATTCAGGTTCATAAAATGATATAAGATTGTTATCTGCGAGAATCGCAAGTGTATAGGAACCCTGTTTCTTGAAAACCTCTTCTACTGTCAAGTTTGCGGTAGCTACCCTTATATTACTGGGGACAGTCATTTGATAATGTCAAGACATGCATATTCATAATCAACTGTCAAAGGGACAAGGTGACCAGAATTATGGGATAAAACATGCATGACATTTACTTGTACATTTCAAGTTACAATATTGCCTTGATTGTTTACTTGTTGCATTCGTTCGAGTTTGAAATAACTGATTCCCGTGCTTTGCTACGCACAAACGTCGTTCATTTTACTTCTTGTGGTTTATGAAACTAAAAAACATTTCTTTTTCTGATGCAGACATCTAGAGGAGGTAGCCGTGTGAGAGGGAATAACAGAGAAACTTCGTTAAGGTACATACACACGGAAGCTGGTATTCTCAGGAGATGATAAAAACTTCTAATTTTAACTTCACAATATGGAAAATTATTTTGTGAAGCTAGCTAAGGCCAACCCCCTTCCCCTCTCCTTGTGGGGGAAGTTAGACAAACTGCTGTAATCGACTTTTAGATGTGAAGCTAATTTGTGACAACCTTTTATCTTCTAGTTTGAGAATTAGCGTGGTGGATACATTGAGCTTCTTAAAATATCCTATGCCTTGTTTTTAAAGATGTTGTTGGGAAAGCTAATCTGATATGAATGTTGTATACAGCTTTCCCTCATCTTCTCATGTGGTGTAATGGTAAGTGCTCTTGTTTCACTGAACAAATTGAGAAATGTGATAATCTATCTATTATTACAAGGTGGGTGTTTCTTTTATACGTATTTCCATGCCTTATGTTACCTGGAAATACAAAAAATGTGGTCTTTGTTCATTATATTCTTCAGGGTAGATGTTTTCCAGACCATTGCATTTATTCAGTGATGAATGCGTAGATCGAAGGAAAAAAAGGAATGCAGAAAGACAACTGCGGCAGAGAACAGTGAGATAAAAATGTCTGCAGAAGATGCTATCGAGCGTGAGCGTTTTTGTTGACATGTTAACATTTTTATCGATATTTTTACATATTCGTAGGCTTGACAACGTTGATTTGTTCGATAAAACCTTGATTGTGATAGGGAGGTGGGTTCAAATTCATCTTTATGATTGGAGTTATCATCGAACATGTCATTTTATTGAAGATACGATATCCAAAGGGAAAATGATGATACATTATTAATGTGCCGTCTATAAAGGGCCAACACCATTTGAGTTGCCCCAATATTACATTTGAGTTGCCCCAATATTACAATTCTCACCTCTAAAACCTTAAATCTTGCAAAATATTTTTCAAACAACTTTCAAAGTTTAGGGTATAATTAAAACGTCGTTTATTAACACTTGATTGTTAACATGCATTATGATCATTCTAAACTTTACACGAATAGTGCTCTTAAATTTAAAAGATTTCAATTGTGTCTCTACATTATAGATTAGATTCATATCTAAAATGATGAACACAAAAAGACATATGGGCATAAATCTAAATTAGAAAGATCGAGAGACCTCACAATATCGGGAGTTGTTTCTCTCTCAACATCAACGGAATCTTATATTTATCAAATAGAATTGACATGACAAACATTTGGACAAGGTTAGTGGCATGTCATTTCCTACCATAAGTCTAGAGTGTACTTCACTTAAATAAATATGATGTTTTATACATTTTTTATTAGTCGTCTACATGAACCTTCGATTCATTCCTAATACAAAGATTTGCTATCTTTAATAATTTTCTAAGTTGAAATGGGACATTATTTATAAAATAAAATACAACAAAAATATACTTTATTATTAGAAAGTATTTAATCCTAATATTCTAGTACAAAGAGTAATTAAAATGGTGTAAAGAATGCAACCAAAGCACTAAGTATGATGTCACAAATTAATTAATTAATTATATATATATATAGAAATGACATTTTTAATCTTAAATGTGAAGGGCAAAACAGTTGATTGTCACCCTCTAATATGGAATAATTTAAAAGTGAACCTAAACTTTGGGTTCTTTTTTCTTTTTTAATTAACTAGAATGGGACAAAACACATTGCTTGCTAGCTAGGCTTGGCTACAAACTATATACTAATTTTTTTTTTATTCAAATTCTCTCTTTCTTTATATAATTATCTCTACAACATATATATATATAATATAATATAATATAAGTATTTTATCATATAGAAAATGCTTCACCTCGTTCCACATTTATACACTCTTCATCCATTGCTTTTCTTGTCCTGAAATTAAGAAAATAATGAAATATTTTTTTAATTAGGTTTTTATCAGGAAATATGCAATAAATAACATTTTTTTTTTTTAAATATTGATTGAGAATTTAAGGAAAATAAAAATAATTACACAGAAAGTATTAAACTAAGAGATTATGAAACAACACCTAATTGATTTTTTAGGGTAAATTTAGTAGTTTAATCTATTTCTAACACTCTCCTTTTGAATATTAATTAATATGACATCCAACCTATAAAATATTATAAGGAATGAAAGGATAAATGTAATCTTTTTTAACATATTCTAACAATGATGCTTTAACAAATATAATTTATTTTAGAGTAAAGAAACTATTTCATTAAAATAATGTTAGTTATCAAATTATAAGAATTTGTGGTATATTTTAAGATATTAAACTAAAATAATTAGAATTAACATTCATTCTACCCTTTGAATCCAATAAATTTTTAGATAATTCTACAAAGAAAAAAATAAAATTTCAATTTCAAATGTAAAAAAACAGCACCAAACACAAGTAAGATATAACTTCTTTAAATGTAACTTCGTCTACCCTAAGCATTTATACATATTATCAACTAATAGATATGATATTTAAATCCTTCTGAACTCAAGAAAAAAAAAAGTCAAATTTAAAGTCGACGTATCATGCCTAAAAAGACAATAAAAAGACAATAATTTTATAATTTTGTCAATACGAACATAACTAACCTGACATAAAAAATGAGTAAGAGATTCAAATTGTTGAAGTAAAAAAAAAAAAAAAGAAAAAAAAAATGTTTGAAGGGTTTCATTTTTAGAAAATATAGATTAAGACAATAATTATTACAAACCTGCCAACAATTAATGTTAATAATGAAAGTTTGTGTAGTGCAATGGCAATGAGGCAACAGCACTTAACACAAAAAAAGTTATACATATTATGTTAATAGTTTGTTTAATTTGATGAACAGCACACTAATTAATTCCATTTAAATCAACTTACTCCATATTCAAGAATCTAATGTTAATGGTTAAGGAGGATTTTACAATCTAAACCAGAAAATTAGAATATCTTAACAAATTTAAAAAAGTGAACCCAAATCTATATTTGCCACAAAAAAGAGAAGAACTTTGATATGGATACTTAAAAAAAAAAAGGAAAAAAAAGCTAGTAACTAATAATTTATACGACAAAATTATCCACAGCAATTTCATATGACCATCAAACATTCAGACCAAAAAAAAAAAAGAAGAGTGTTTAAGGAACAAAGTTCCTATATATGATGTTCCATTGATTCCGTACATAAATCAATGTGGGTTTTGTTTGGAAAATTTAGAACAAAATGCAGAGTTTTGAAGTAAGTGAAAGAAGAAGAAGAAGAAGAAGAAGACAGGAAAATTCATATCAATGTATAATCATCATTCCATTCCATTCCATCCATCCATCCATCCATGTATGGGGAGCACAAAATCGCACAGAATCACAAAAAAGCCCCAAAAACATGTAAAAGTTGAGAATTTAAATGAACTATTTAATTAAATCAATATTAATAAATAAATAAAAAACAGTGCTTTGTTTGATTTGAGAGAGAGAGAGAGAGAGAGAGAGAGAGACAGTAGAGTCCATAGTTGTTTGTGTGTTCGAGAAAATTGATGTTGTTATAAGTTATAGCTCATTGATCCATATTAAAATTAGGGTTTTGTTTGGAAGTGGGTTCTAGGGTTTTTGGTTTACAAATTAGAGGAAACAAGTTTTGTGAGTATTTCTGGAATTTAAATTAATTGAGGGAGGATGGGAATCAATTATTGGTTTGAAAATGAAGTGTTTGAGGGTTAATTATTGGGGTATTTTAATAATTAAATAAATCCAACCAGAATTAAAAGGACCCATTTGGTTAATAATTCTTAAGTAAGTGGAAACCTGTCGGTGGTGGCTAGCTGTTAGATTTGGTGTATGTAATTAATCTTATTTTACAAGTTTTTATTTTTTATTTTAATTTTCTTTTTGCTGCAAATCAAAAGGGGAATTATACCGTTCATTGACATTAACTTCATAATAATCCCTACTTAAAATCTTTCTTCTTTAGTAAGTATCATATACGGATAATTTTTTTTTCTTAATATACGGTTGACCCAAAGAAATATACGAATTTTAACCTATAGTTTCACGATGAGTAAAAGAATAATATTCACCACCTTTGATTATTCCGATCATATGGTCTACCACTAGATTTAATATCATAAATATAATGGTTGTGATTATGAGTATCTAGTGTTTGTTATTATACATTTTTCTCTCTCCATCTCCTTGTGTGGTTTAATGATGGAAACATTAATTCTTATTTACGCAACTAGATGTTAATGAACATTATTAAGATACACCATTTTTTTACTCTCAACTTTTTTTTAAACAACGTAAATTATACATTAAACCTGAAATTAGATAGCTAAGCAATAAATCTGTGTCTCTATTAAAGATTCGAAAGTGTGAATAATAAATTGGGTACTTAGTGGATATGGATGTCATTTTCCTCAAATTAATGATTGAGAAAAATAAAAAATATATATAAAACAACAATAATAATAATAATCCATTTTGCTATCNAGATTCCAGAAATTGAAATTGAAATTGAAATTGAAATTGAAAGGGAAATTACCAGGAAATGAGAAGTGATTTGATTTTGATTTTGATTTGATTTGAATCAAGGAAGAGGCTTGGGTTGGTTGTCCTCCTCCTTGCCCTTCAATTGGCTTCTTTTTCTCTTCTTTTTCTTGTACGGAATCCCTCTTGCTTTCGCTTGACACTCCTTCACTTCCCTCAAATACACTCGAATTGCTCCATTTCCAAAAGGGTTTGTCTCCGGCGATCCTCCGTGCTCCTCGTACGCCGCTCTCAGCCGTCCGATCAGGGCATCTAGGCTGCCCCATGCTTGCCGGAGTGGGCAAGTGCAAGGGGCAGGTGGGTCAGGCTGTCCGAAGAAAACACACCCGTGTAAGTGAACCTTAGTTTTTCCGAACTGGTCCAGGTACCTCATGAATTCCACCACGTGGTTGCAGTTGCACTGTGACAGCGCAACCGGCGGCGTTTGATTCTTCAGATACTGTCCGAACGTGTTCCAGTCCCGCTTTTTCTGCGACTCGTACCGGCTTAGTGCCGCCGACGTTTGCTGCTGCTGCTGCTGCTGCTGATCCGCCGCTGTAGAGCTCCCCGCCGCCGTCCTCGACGATGACCCAGCTTCCGTCGAATCTTTTCTGCCTTCTGTTGACATCATCAATTTGAGATCAAGAAATTAGAGGGGAGAGAGAGAAAGAGAAATAGGAGAAGGCTACAAATTCTTAAGCAAATTTGGCTAAAAAAGAAAAAAAATAATATATGCAAAATTTGAGGGTTAAAAAAGCAAAAAAAAAAAAAAAAANGTATCTAGTGTTTGTTATTATACATTTTTCTCTCTCCATCTCCTTGTGTGGTTTAATGATGGAAACATTAATTCTTATTTACGCAACTAGATGTTAATGAACATTATTAAGATACACCATTTTTTTACTCTCAACTTTTTTTTAAACAACGTAAATTATACATTAAACCTGAAATTAGATAGCTAAGCAATAAATCTGTGTCTCTATTAAAGATTCGAAAGTGTGAATAATAAATTGGGTACTTAGTGGATATGGATGTCATTTTCCTCAAATTAATGATTGAGAAAAATAAAAAATATATATAAAACAACAATAATAATAATAATCCATTTTGCTATCCCATCCCCGGTAAGGCCCCGGTGCGGCAGAGCTGGGGTGGATTTTGAATTAGCAAAAGTTGAGGGGCAATAATGTGAAGCGTAGGAAAATTAAGGTTGGGAAGTTTTGATAATTTGGATAAAACTGTGGCCTTACTGCGTCAATCTGTAACATTTCCTTTGCCTTTTGTTTTCCACCAAAAGTTTATTTCTGACACCTAAATTTGTCTGCAATGTCTCAATTTTCAGGGCACTCAAAAACCTTCTCCTTTTCCTTTTTCTTTTTCTAATAAAATTATTACATTTAAAAAAAAAAATTAATTATTCTAATGAATATAAATTTAAATTTATATATAAATTGTATTTATTAATATAGTAATAATAAGTATATATGGGAACACCTCGACTANCCGCCGCCGTCCTCGACGATGACCCAGCTTCCGTCGAATCTTTTCTGCCTTCTGTTGACATCATCAATTTGAGATCAAGAAATTAGAGGGGAGAGAGAGAAAGAGAAATAGGAGAAGGCTACAAATTCTTAAGCAAATTTGGCTAAAAAAGAAAAAAAATAATATATGCAAAATTTGAGGGTTAAAAAAGCAAAAAAAAAAAAAAAAAAAAAGGGNTAATGAATATAAATTTAAATTTATATATAAATTGTATTTATTAATATAGTAATAATAAGTATATATGGGAACACCTCGACTAGAGTGGACATTTTATCGGTGAATATAAAAGAAAAAAAAATATATTTATTAGTTTAATACTTTTTATATACCGTTAATAAATTAATTCATGGGCTATTTTTCTGACCTCATTTATTTACGGTTAATTAAGGTAATAATTATCGATTTGAGCTTACTTCAACTCATTTTAGATATATATTCTAATAAAAGAAGTCAAGATGTTTCGAATCTCCTACTCATTTATGGTTGAATTGATTTACGATCATGTTTAAATGGTTATAGATTAAGATGTTGTATGATGATTAAGCATTAATTGGTGGGATGTGGGCTAGAGAATCTAGGGTGGTAAGCGGCCTTTCTTTTTGTCTCTCTTTTAGTTTTAGTTGTTGAGAGAATTCAAACCCATTATAAGGGGATCCCATACTACTTTACATGTATGCATCATCATTACCTAAATTTACAATCATTTTTTTTTAATATTAATTTGTCAAATCTATACCTTTAATTGGTTGGCATCAAGTTTTTCCCGATAAATAAATATATCATTTCATTTTTTAATCAACTAGAATGTTCAAAGTTTTTTCAGAGATGATGTATAATCCATAATTAAGGTAATTGACTCGGACCCTCCCCATAGATGTATTCAACCAAATGAGTTAGTAACATTTAGGTCAATAATATATATGTCTGAATGTTCATATATCTCAAGAATCCGATCAATTCAAACTATATAAGTTAAGTTGGATTAATTTTTTTTTTCAATTAGGCTTAGGTTGAATTTTTGGAAACTGAAAATTTATATCAATTTGTGGGTTATGGGTATATATATAGTCAGATTAAGGAAATTTGATAATTGTAACTTATGCTAATGATATTTGAGTTTAATGAGATTTTAGTTATCAATATAATATGTCCAGTAGATAAGTAACTTTTAAAAATAATTAAATAAAAACTCGAAAATCTAACCTAATCTAACGAAAAATAAAGGGGGGGGGGGGTTTGGGTTGGGTTGTGTTCAGGTTGCTCGAGTTATCAACCCAACCAATCCAAAAATTTGGACGGGTGTAAAAGATTTTCCCAAACCAACCCATGTACACCCTTATTTAAATACGTTTGTGTTGACTAATTAAAATTAATTCCAATGTTTTGATTAATTTTGAGCCTTCATCTAATTTAAAATCTTATTGGAAGGCGACAAAAAGAGCAAATTGATTATAATTAGGAAAGTTAGTATGAGTATAACAACACACCTTGGAAGAATATTTTGTGATGGCCCAAGTTTATGCTATGCGTACACGCTATTAATTATTAATTATTACACGAGAATCTCTCATTATCTCTCTAAATTTTCTTTTTTTAAAACAAAATCTTCTTCCTTTTTTATTTTATTTTATTTTTATTTAAGAATCATTTTCAATTGCTTTCAACCCGATTCAACTACACATAATCAAAAAATTTATATCATGATTTATTATCAAAAACATAATATTTTATCATATACGAACATGACCAAAATACTCTCACATTACTCATCTACGCTTTCACTGTGGTGCCACTGGCGACTATCACCCACAGTCAACCACCCATGTCCATCATCAACTATTACCCACCATTAGCAGCCAGCAACCACCGTCGTAACAACCGATCACCACCACCCATCGTCGGTGACCACCAACCTCACGCCACCACCACCGCCACATCGATCATCAACAATAGTCATCGATCGATCATAGTGTTTTAAAAACAAATTTAAACCTTGGTAATAACTTAAAATAATTAGTGTTAGGTTATGATTGAAAGAAAGAGGGAGAGAATATTAGGAGGTTTTAGGGTTAGGTTATGATGATTAGGTAATGAATGATGATATTGGTTTTTTATGTTTAAAACCAAACAAAAAGGTAAAAAAAACACAATCCCATGTTTAGCAGTGAGAATTAGGTTGTAGGTGAAGTCGTCAAATACAAGACAGCTTTATGTCCTAACTGTTAATCCAATAAACTATACTGTTCTTAAAGCTGTCTCTTTACAAAATTATTCCTAAAAGTAAATGAAAATGACAGAATTCGAACATACCACTTCATTTTGAAGTTGAATTTTGTCTCCCTTGCTTATTCTTTTAAGAGATAAAAGATCCCTATATCTATAAATTAACCTTAGTCTAAAATTTAAGGGTATAGTTTGAGAGTTATGGGGCAAGGGTTGGTGATATAAGTTAATGATGTAATTAATAATGTGGGATGCACGTGAGGAATGGGGCCATATGTTGCTTATGAATTATGGAAAAGAATGTGAAGAATCTTCACTGTTTCTTTCACCATATCTCTTTCATCTCATACTTTTCTCTCCCATTTCCATTTCCATTTCTTTATAAACAATCAATTATTGTCAAATATTTGTCAAAAGTTCTATTGATTACCTTCATGTTTCGGTCGCCATAACTTTCTCTTTTACGTTATTAATGAGAAGTTGAAAAGATTGAATTCAAGATACGTTGCTTTGTTTTTTAATGTGTTCACGAGGAATCAAGAGAGGTAACTTGTTCGTGATTTGGGATATGGGTATCAACGCAG
The DNA here is from genome assembly GCF_002806865.2 of Cucurbita pepo subsp. pepo. Taxonomy (NCBI): domain Eukaryota; kingdom Viridiplantae; phylum Streptophyta; class Magnoliopsida; order Cucurbitales; family Cucurbitaceae; genus Cucurbita; species Cucurbita pepo. Next base: position 2,674,889 of record NC_036657.1, on the reverse strand, counting down.
GAACATAACTCAACAGATAAGACACCAGTTCCTTCGTTCAAGTTGAACAGAAAACGAATTTTTTGGAAAGAACGAGAATAGTTGGATCGAACCCACAAAAGGAATATGTGCAATAATAATTTGGACAGTTTTTGGTGCAGCTTTATATTTTTATTTTCTTGCATCTTTGAATGAAATGCAATGCAAAGGAGAAGACAAACTCAGGTTGTCTGTGGGAGACACTGAATTGGGTTGGTTTGGTACTAAAGCTGATGAATGAATGGGTATGAGGATGATGCCCCTTAGATATGAATGTCTATGAGTAGAAAGGCGAAGGGCAACCCCACATTATTTGGTGCTTTCCAAGCTTTTTGTACTGTTAGTATTCAACGCCTGATTCTGAATAGGAGGAGTTTTTTTTTTTTTTTTTTTTTTTAAAAAAAGGGGAGATGGGAAAATTGACCTTTCATTGAGAATGACATGTAGTAATTGTAAGAAACAGGACAGTATGTGTCCTAAAACCGAATGCCAAATCCCTTCTCATTAAATCTCCTTGTCGGATGCAACACTTTTACACAGCCAACAGAATCAAATTGCAGACACTCTCACTTCCCCATCTCCCTATGCTCCTCTCTTTCCATCCCTCTAATACTCTTAAACACACTTTTTTTTTTTTTTTTTTTTTTTTTTTTTTTTTTTTTNCGTGTCGTTAATAGGATCATATACCGGTTCAATTTTTGTAAATTTAAAATTTTGACAATTTGGGTACGATAGAATCGATCCGAATATCGAAACGAAATAAGGAAAAATGGAAATTTTTGGCAAGAGATCATGAATCAAAATTGTTGCAATATTATTGTTTGAAGTACTCTGTTAAATATGGGTAGTAAGGCAGGTGATTGGGCCCCTCGCACCCCATAGTTTTGTACACTTCTAAAATTTGTGGATTATTTTTTTGTTATTTTGCACTCGTAAAGTCGGTGTGTCAATTGGAGTTGTCCCCTTGTACATTTGGGCCCAATTTCAGAAATTATTGGGCCGGTAGCACTATGGTTGGGCTTTTAGCTTCTGCAAAAGAGAGGCCCTTTCTTTTCCTCACTATTTACATAATTGTCTTGGTCATAATTGATATATACATATTAGTTGGAAACCTAATTGGACCATAACACAACTGAGTTACGGTTAATATCTTTCGACATGTTTTTTTTTTGTTCTTTTTCTATAGGGTAGGGTCGAGGGCTTTATGTTAGCGTTTTAGGACAGTTCTGAAAAATTATTTTCTCTCCCTAATGACGAGAGGTGTTGAGTAAGATAAGAAGTATAAATATAAAAAATATAGTCCAATGTTTTTTTATATTTTATTTTTATACTTCTATTTAATTTATTTGGACTATTAAATATGATATAAATCAACAAAAACAGTAAATGTCAGTATTTAGAATATGAAAAAGAAAATTAGAAAGGAAATTTCCTTATTTATCCCTAAGTGGGGTCCACACCGTAAGGTGGAAAACAGTTGTGGGAGCCACGTTTTTACGGTCTCCGGTGGGTTTCAACGGCTCTTAAAAATTAAAGTTTTATAAACTGAATAGATTTTTTGTGGGTTTTATTATGAAATAATAAACAATTTGTATTTTATTATATGGAAAAGAATGGATTCTGGAGTTGGCAAATGTCCTACAAAACTCAGAAAAGCTCCCTCGCTGCAGCAGTTGAGCTGCTCCCATCCCCACCACCAACTCTCTCTCTCTAACATCTCCGACGAACCTCCGCTCCTCTCTCTCTGTCTTTTCTCTCCATTTTCCCTCATCTTCCTCAAATGCGCACAGGAACCAAGTGAAATTAGAGCAAGATGCCACTGGTCAGGGTGCAGGTCAAGAGCGAGTTCGGGCTCGGAAAGCCCCATCTCTACATGGAGGCCAATAATGAAGATCCGAAAGCCGTCCTCGACGGTGTAGCTGTTGCTGGTCTCGTCGGGATCTTGAGGCAGTTGGGTGACCTTGTCGAGTACGGTTTTTTTCTTTGCTTTGCTAACTTGTTTATCTACTATATTTGCTGCCTCGGTGGTTGCGAATTAGGTATTTTCCTTCAGATGTTCTTGTTTTTAGGTAGCTCTTACGTCTCGTACTGTATAATGGGTTAGTTATGCGGAGAGGGTACTTTATACAACATTTAAGCTCACTGGGATGGTATCATCGTATATTTAAGCTCACTGGGATGGTATCATCGAATTAGGTATTTTCCTTCAGATGTTCTTGTTTTTAGGTAGCTCTTACGTCTCGTACTGTATAATGGGTTAGTTATGCGGAGAGGGTACTTTATACAACATTTAAGCTCACTGGGATGGTATCATCGTATATTTAAGCTCACTGGGATGGTATCATCGAATTAGGTATTTTCCTTCAGATGTTCTTGTTTTTAGGTAGCTCTTACGTCTCGTACTGTATAATGGGTTAGTTATGCGGAGAGGGTACTTTATACAACATTTAAGCTCACTGGGATGGTATCATCGTATATTGTAGATTTGCGGGGGAGGTTTTTCATGGGTTGCAAGAACAGGTTATGACAACAGCTTCCAGAAGTCACAAAGTCATGGTTCGCCTCAAACAGATTGAAGCTGCTCTTCCTTCATTTGAGAAGGCAATACTAACTCAAACAAGTCACATTCATTTTGCTTACACAGCTGGTATGACTCAATTGCCACCTAAATTATATATAACTTGACTTAAACTTAATTTGTTTCAGTTTATAAGGAGCTATCAACTTGTTATTTGTGATTACTCTGGTCTTGATTAGAGATAACCTTGTCTGTTTATGTAGACAATTGTTTGTTCTTTTCCTTTGTAATTGTGTCTGAACAGTACAGTGTGCAACTTTTGTTATTTTCTTGTTCGTAAAAGTGAAAAGAGGAAGCGTTCTAGATTCCCCCCACAACACAGATACCGAATACCTTTTATAGGCAGCGTCCAGCCATACAGCCATTTATCTTACCTAATTTCTAACTTTTCTTCTATGTACGTGTGAGATTCCACATTGGTTGGAAATGAGAACCAAACATTTTTTATAAGGGTGTGGAAACCTCTACTACTAGACGCATTTTGAAAACCTTGAGGAGAACCCCAAAAGGAAAGCTCAAAGAGAACAATATTTGCTAGCGGTGGGCTTGGGCTGTTACAAATGGTATCAAAGCCGGACACTGGGCGATGTGCCAGTGAGGAGACTAAACCTCGAAGGGGGTCGACATGAGGCGGTGTGCCAGCAAGGACGCTGAACTTCAAAGGGGGTGGATTGGGGGTCCCACATCAATTGGAGAAGGGAACGAGTGCCAGCGAGGACGCCGGGCCTCGAAGGGGGGGTGGATTATGAGATCCCATCTCGGTTGGAGAGGGGTAAGGGTGTGGAAACCTCTCCTAGCATACGCGTTTTAAAAACCTTGAGGGAAAGTCCAAAGAGGACAATATCTACTAGCGGTGGGCACCGCTTGGACTGTTACAGTTTTATTTATATTATTATATGGTCTAAACACGTATATACATGAGTGTCTATATCTGAAGATTTGTTGTCCATATTACTGGAAAGAGAATACCTGATGGAGGCAATTTTTTGATACACTAACAGGGCGGGAGGTCCTATTAATAACTCAATACTGATCAAATTTAACTTCAGAACAATAGTGAGCTTAGCTTTAGTTAATCGTCAGTTTTGTTTTTCTCTAGCACCTATATTCAAGCATGCCGCTTTAGCCAAAACTTAGGTTCTATCAGGATCATGTTATCACATTTGTTTAAAATGATAAACAAGAAGTTTGCTTTATCTTGTTAAGCTTAAATCCATCAAAATTGACGCCTTGTCCAAATCATGACATCATGTAGTTACTGATTAACAACCTAAATTTTATCCAAAGTAAAAGGCCCAACATCCTGATTGTAAACTGGGTTTGAGTAGATGTGCTTTAGAGTGACATAAGTATAGTTTTCTATAACATTTTTTGCAACATTTGCATATTTGTATAATGTTAAGCAGTTACTTTGCAGGTTCTGAGTGGCATCCTCGTATTCGAACTGAACAAAATCACTTCATCTATCATGATTTGCCACGATTTATGATGGATGCCTATGAAGAATGTCGTGATCCTCCACAACTTCATTTGCTTGATAAGTATGATCAGTGTTTTAACTTTGTTTAGGTGCATCTCCTTGCTGAAAACGAAAGGCAAGCCTTACAGTTCTGTTCTTCTCTCCATCCAGATTTGATACGAGGGGTCCTGGATCTTGTTTAAAGCGTTATTCAGATCCAACGTTCTTCAAGAAAACATCAACCTCAGGAAAAATAAGCTTGGAGAAGGTTCGGAGTGACAAAAAGGCTCACAAGATCAAGGTTTGCAGTGAAAGTCTAGGAGTTATATGTGTTACGTGCACCTTTTGAAATAAATGATTAGCTTTTAATAAGGTTCAACTGCCTAAATTCATGATTGAATTTACCGGCCTAGAGCTAGCAGATATTGTTTGCTTTGGCCCTACTTATCGTCATCAGCCTAACGGTTTTAAAACGGGTATGGCTGACGGTGATACGTAAGGGGCCAAAGCAGAGAATATCTACTAGCAGTGGGCTTGGGTTGTTACACTTAACTGTAAGCACCAGTAACAACAGGAGTCATTGTGTTAATTAATATTCTTGAAATCAAAGCTTGGCCCATTCTTTTCTTGTTTTTTTGTGTTTTTTTTTTTTTGGTTTGTTAGTGGAATACATCAGTTTTGTTATTATAAAGTAGTCATTATGACCAATAAATTAACAATGCAGAGAAAGAGATCATTGGTACACAGTGGAGAAATGATACATGGTGCATCAATTTCCAATCTTAATAGCAGGTATACTAACTAACGATTAGCTTTGAGCGTTTCTTCTTTAGTTGAATGGATCACCGACAACTTTTTATGCAGCTTGCAGTTGACCTCCTTTTCAAATGAAGGGGCGTCTCTTTCTCAAACTGCTACAGCTGATCGGATGATGAAATCAGATGCTGGGGACTCTTTGAATTCTTTTGATTCTGGAACAGGGTCAGGATATGCTGGAAATGTTTTGAAATTAGGTTCTTCCTTGCAAACTAAAGAACAGGAATTTAGGGAATCTTCAAGTCCAAGTTTGATGCAGTATAGTGATGCTGCTGATTCAGTTCTCCCAGATGAACAAAGTAGGATTATGGACGATAAATTTCAATATGCACCAGAGGATCAAATCGATTCGAGTTTCTCTTCTCATGTCACATGGGACGAAAAGGCAGAAATATTGAAGCCCAAGAATCAGCAGGATGTTAGAGAAATGACAGAAATAGTGCAGTCAAGAGGTCTAGAGGATGTTAGAGAAATGGTAGAAACAGTGCAGCTAAGGACTGAACTGGATGTTAGAGACATGGCAGAATTTGTGCACCCAAGGTCCCAACAGGATGTTAGAGAAATGGCTGAAATAGTGCAGCCAAGGACTCAAAAGGATGTTAGAGATATCGAAGAAATAGTGCAGCCAAGGACTCAACAGGATGTTAGAGAAATGGCAAAAATAGAGCAACCAAGGACTCAGCAGGATGTTAGTGAAACATCTGAAATTGTGCAGCCAGAGACTCAGAAGGACGTTAGAGAAACTGAAGAAATTGCGCAGCCAAGTTCCCAACAGGATATTAGAGAGATGGCAGAAATTGTGCAGCCAAGGACTCAACAGGGTGGCACAGAAAAGGCAGAAATGATGGAGCCGGGCAGTCAACAGGGTGGTAGAGAAAAAGTGGAGATGGTGGAGTCGACGAATCAACAGCATGATAAAGTTAAAGATCAAGAATATAAAGTTCCTGTACCTCAATCTTCCCTGGATCCATGTGAAACGGAAGGCCTTTACCTTATAAAGGATGAACAAACGAGCACGCTAGCTAATATTGGTCACCCTTTAGAATCAAATTACGACAGGAGTGTGTTTGATGAAATTGGAAGTGAAACGGACAATTATATGGATGCACTCAACACAATTGAGTCAGAATCTGAAACTGACATTGATTGCCAGACTAAACGAGAAGTAGAGCCATGCACATCCAATATAAAGTGTGAAGTAGTAGATCCAATGCATGACCTCCTTGAATCTAGTTTAGGTCCTGATATTCCAATTCTTAACCAGAGCAGTGAGCCTCTTGTTTCTTCAGATGGTTTTTACCATGAGCAAAGGCTTGAAAACACCATGAAGGTTTCTAGTCCTGACCGTCCCCTAGTAACCGACCCGCATGGCAAAGAAAGTTCCACAATGGAATCTGATATCACTGATTCCTTCCCTCCAGGCTCCAATTCTAGTTTAGAGGATCAATCTGGAATTAAATTATTGAACAGAATACATGAATCTGAAAAGGTTTCTTTCTCCAGCAATCTTTCAGATAAGTTCTGGACTAATGGTGGCTTGCTAGGACTTCAGCCATCAAAGCCTCCTTCTTGGGCCGTACCAAATGCTGCTTGTGAGAACTCAAGTAAAGGTGAAAAACGTGGCCCTTCTGATCATGCACAGGAAATAAAAATGGATAATTTTCCAGAGGTTGCTATTAATATTGAAAAGGATTCAACTTCTAATAAGTCCTCATTGCACGGTGATGATCGTTCAAGCGATGGACCTAGTTATGCTCATATGAATAATGTGGTAAAAAGAAATGTGATAGCAGCAGCTGGAATTGCGCTTCCAGCTGTACCTAATGGCAATGCCATGCCTACTCAAACCATTATGGAGAAAGATGAAAACTCCAATGAAAATTCTGGACTTAGCCATCAATTGCTTGTAAATGGCTTTCATAGAAAACTGACGCTACTACATGATGAAAGATTTGAGGCTACATGTATGAATACAGATGGTGCAGGGAAGAGAAATGGCTCCCAAGATACTGTTTTTGAAACAATGTATGAAAGGACTTCCACAGAGCAATTAGCCAGTGATTCTTCGTCGGATTCATGTCCTTCGCCCCCACTTGATCACATGAAGATCTCTTTCCATCCTGTCTGTGGTTTTGAAACTTCAAAATTGAAACTGAGATTTCCTGATGGCAGTGATGGTCGCGGAAGCAATAAGGACATATTTCCATCCTTTCAGTTGGCCCCAGAGGAGTCTATTTCTGTGCATGAGATTGGCTCTGAGTCTGATGATGACACATTCTGCAGATCATCTCCATGTAGGTCTGATGATTGTCTTAGTAATCACTCTAAGTCAAATTCTGACCTGTGGGAGTCTGATGACACTCCAGAAACCACAGGCAAGAACTTGTATGATGTGCACCACATGCCACAGACGGAGTCTTTGTCTACATCATTTGAGCTTCAGGGAATCACAAAAAGCGGCATCACTATGGCCGATGAAAGTGAAAATTTGAACGTTAAAAAGGGCATGGATGAATCTCTTTCTGGTCCATCTCTTGATCTTCCATGTTTTGACATTGCGAACCCTGTAATAAGTGGAAGAATTAGGTCGCAATGTTCAGATAGCCCTACTCCAGCTCCGCCACCTCTTCCTCCTGCACAATGGTGCGTTTCAAAAACATCCTTAGATGTGTCCGATGGCCAGAAGGATCTATCTGCTCATTCAAAACAAGTGGAACCAGTCTGCTCGCAGCAAGCGCCCAATGCAAACAAGTCAAATGGCAAGGTAAATCGTACTTTACATTGGCTTTTTTTGACAACAAACAAAAAGCCAGCGAAAAGGATTTAAGATGTGGGAAACCATAATTGCTTATGCGTTGATTATTGAATGTAGAAGCCAAAACAAGTGATAGTGGATGGTCAGAAAGAACTAAACCACATTGGAAATGACAAAGTGATGGATTCTAGGGAAGATTTCCTGCAACAAATTAGAGCAAAAGTAAGCACCTTCCTTGCGTTTTTGTTGAAAATTAGTTTCCCCTTGTTGATTTGGTTTGGCTGGATATTGAATTACCCTAATGCAATGTAGGCTATCATGTTCATGGTTAAACACCATAAATTTTTAAAGTACATATCATGGTTTCCTTTGATGAAATGAGTTAGAACTAACATAGTTCTTGTTATTAACCAACCATGTTATCCCCAGTCATTCAACCTACGGCGCACAGTGATTGAGAAGCCCAGTACTCAAACTGGACCTGCTACCCACATCAAAGTCACAGCAATTTTGGAGAAAGCCAACTCAATCCGCCAGGTTCTTCACTGTTTTTGTTTTCCTACAATCTGCACTATAATATCATTATACATAAATGACTCGTGGTAACCATTGAGAAATTTCTCAGGCTGTTGGAAGCGACAATGGTGAAGACGACGACGATTCATGGAGCGATGCCTAATTGTAGATATGAAACCAAATTTTAGGCGTTGGAAAACCTATGTTTGAACATACTCGCAACAAGCAGCAATACAGCCAGCGCACACAAAAAGCCTGAAAATGCTTGTAAATTGGATTGCCTGCTTCATCTTCCCAGTCAAGATTTCATCTGTTCATGATCCTGAAACAAAAACGTTTCTATCAATCTACACGAAAATAAACAAATAAACAAATAGTTGCATTCCATGTAGGTTGCTAATTTCCCCAGTGATCTATTAAAGAATATAAAGTTCCTTTCAAAGTCTTCAAAGAATCATTCAAACAAATATTTGGGTCAATTCTGCAGAAAAGGAACAAAAAATATACAGAATTTGATTGCGTGGATTGGCCAATTGATTGACCAAGAAAGAGCAACATTTGTGTAAGCTAAGCCAGTCTGGATTATACTCTGTATCCCATTCATAGATATGATCTATTACTTATATTTCTGCCATTCTAATCCATGTGATAACACACAATCTTCAATTTTGTAGATCCTTAAATTTACTTTACAAAAATTCTTTTTCAATAATTTCTTGAAGAAAATAAAATAAAATAAAATAAAAGGGTATTGTTTTTTAGTAATGAAAGGCCAGCTATTATCCACATGGAACTTAAACCAACAGCTAACTCTATCAAAATATAGGTTTTATTATAAACTTTTGTTGCACAATTAAAAGGTAATTACTTAACTAATTCATTACTTATTTAATTATTATGGAGTTTTATATTTAGATTGAGAGCCAAACCTCCCAACTTGCAGCACTGATTGGAATAAGCTATGAATTAAAGAATATTTAACCAAAGAAAGACTTAGTTTTGTTGCTTAAAATAAGCAAAGTTGGGGTCAATCAAAAACCTATGCATCACCCAACATGGGATCATTTTATTATTCAATTTTCCTATTCCATTTCATTTTTTCTCGTTTCAAAACAATCGTATATCAAAATAAAATTGACACCCACAAACGATATCGTATCATACACTATGATTAAATCTCTAATTTTAAAATTTTAAAAAGAAAAAGGGTTTTGTCCCTACATTATATTAGTGGGAAAAAGGTGTTTGAGAAAAGAGGGTTACTTTCATATTAAGTATATATATTATATATAAAAGATTACTTTATTAAAGAAAATCCCCAATTTTCAATTTTCGTTTTTTCCTTTTGTAATCCATTAATGAAAAGCTGTTTTGAACACTTTTTTTTAAAATAATAATTATAATAAACTTCAAAGTTTAGCCACCAAATGCATGCATTAAAAACTAAGGCAAAAGGTATGACTTTTAATGCGAAAAAGGAAACCCAATATCCAATTTAAGTTTATTCAATAAACTCTTTTAGATCCAATATAGTTTTGGAATCTATAATATATATTGAAAATTTGGATAGAGACCCACCATTAAAGTATTTCCCTTTATTAAAAAGTAATGAACTTTATAACTAAATCATACGTAATTCAATGCTTATACATATATATAAAAAGAATATATTAAATTTATAATAAGGTTTTGGGTTAATTAAGCTTTATGTTTGGAAAAAATTAAAAGTATGGAATAATGAAAAATATAAGTACCCTATCTATAAGGCTACCAACAGTGATGTATAAACTTTTGAAGGCATCTGTCCCTCGTTTTATAATTATTTATTCTTTCATATTGTCTTTTCAAACAAGTTGATTTTATTAATAAAATAAAATGTTATTAATTATTATAAGAAAGATAAATAATTAATAATCTCTGGAAATCTTAATCCCAATTTCCACGAGATCCAGTTCACATATTACACGACAAAATCATTTTATTTCAACTTTCTTCATTCGTTCATTAATTAATTAATTTTTTTTTTATTTTTCTTTTGTGTTGGAGAGTTGAGGGAGAGAGGTGGAATTTTATATTCACTTCAATCCTCTCTCTCTCATTTGACTACCTCAAATAATCCCTTAATTTTTTTTTATTTTTATTTGGGTATTTGTAAAAATATTATTACATGTAACGGATTTATAAATATAACTTTCAACCGGGTTACCGAACAAATTTGATAATCATCTAAAAATATTAGAAAAAATTAATTTTTGATCACGAGATAATAAATATAAGTCAATTATTATTAGGATAATATTCGTGATGGTTTATTTAGCTCCATGAAACTATAAAATTAAAAAAATAAAAGAAATCAATAAAAATATACTTTTTTTTTTTATAATTATTATATAAAAAAATGAAATAGATGATAATAATGATGTAGTGAAGTAATGATGTGTACAAAAAGCTCATCTTCAGCTTTTCTTTTCCATCCCACCAACCTCTCTTATTGGCGGCTTTTGTTCTTTCAATTTCCAGTTTCCATTTTTTTTNAAAGCACTTTTGGGTTTTGACTTTGTGTATATAAATCCCCATATTTCCAATTCCTTCTTCGAAAAAAAGCTGAATCCCAAAATCAACGATTCTGTTCTGTGTGTTCTTCTTCCTATGATGATGGCAGAGAGAAAGAAGAACGATGAAGATCAGGAGGGAGGAATTAAGCTGTTTGGGGCCACTATTATGTTGCATAACAACCGGATACTTAAAGAAGAGCCCAACGATTCAGATCAACAATCGACAGAAAAAAGGCCTGACAAGATCATCCCCTGTCCGAGATGCAAAAGCATGGACACCAAATTTTGTTACTTCAATAATTACAATGTTAATCAACCACGCCATTTCTGTAAGGGCTGCCAGAGGTATTGGACCGCCGGTGGGGCCCTCCGTAATGTCCCTGTTGGAGCCGGCCGCCGAAAAACCAAACCCCCTTGCCAGACTTTTGGTGGGTTGCCGGAAAATTGCGTCTTTGATTCTTCAGGGATCGTGGCGGTGCAGCCGTTTGAGTTGGAAGGGATGGTTGAGGAGTGGCATGTCGTCGCTGCAGCTGCACAGGATGGGTTCCGGCAAATTTTACCGGTAAAGCGACGGAGGGGTTACCAAGACGGTCAAATCTGTTGATTATTCTTCCCCTGTTTCTTTCTTTTTGTTTTTTGTGTTAAGAATTTCGATGTGATTGAGGGGAAAAAATGGAAAAAGAAACGTGTTTTGTTGGTGTTAGTTTTGTACAAATAATACAGACTTTGTTTAAACAACTTTGGTGTCTAATTTTTGTTTTTGGTGTCTAAACATGTTAAAAGAACTCTATTCGTATGGGTTCTCCGATTTTGGTGACTAAAAACTGATCTCCACCATAACCAGAGGTAAAGAGGGAGAAGACAGACAATTTCTTCTTCCTTTTTTCTTTCCCCAAATCCGAGGTTTAGTTAATTCCGAGGGCTTTTGACAAACATTATTAGAGGATCTTACAGGAAGTGAGGGAACATGTTTTGTGGGAATTTGTTTTGGTTTCATATGACAACAATGGTGTTTCTTTTTGCCCCTACTTTTATCTTCTTTCTTTCTACCTTGTACCAGTTTATCCATCTATCACACTCAAAGTCTAGTTTGAGGTCTGCATCAATTTAAGTTCGTTCGTGTGTATAAATATTTAGAAATTTATTCGACGCAATATTAAAAGTGTTGGAAAAACAACGAAGTATTCTTTAGAAGGATGTGAAAAACTCTTTCTAGTAGACATGTTTTAAAATTGTGAGACTAACAACAATATGTAATGGATCAAAGTGGACAGTATTTGATAGCGGTGGACTTAGGTCGTTTACAAATGATATCAAAGCTATGCACTAAACGATGTGCACTAGACAATGTTGGATCCATAAGGGAAGTAGATTGTGAGATCTCACATCGGTTAGAAATGGGAACGAAGGGTACGGAAACCATGAGACTGGCGCTTATAAATGCGTAGAAAGGGCAACGTTTCTCCCTACCAAATGCGTTTTAAAACCATGAGACTGGCGCTTATAAGGGTGCGAAAACCTCTTCCTAGTAGAAATATTTTAAAACCGTGAGGTTGACAACGATATAGGTCACAATAGACATATCTGTTGCAGTGAGCTTGGGCTCTTACAAAAAGTAGGATAACCTATCGAACACTTTTTAATTAATACAAAAAAATCTATGTTTGCAAAGATATCAAAAAAGAAAAAAAAAATCCGACCCACAATGATCTCTTCGACCCTCGAAAATCAAAATAATTTTTAAATTCAAGATAAACATTCATCTAAGAGAATGGACATTGCCTTGAATATTACTTTATATATATATATATATATATATATATGTATATGTACATTAAAATTTAAAAAGAAACATCCTGGTAGCCTGGTGATTACTTCTTGACCTATGCGTGAATACTTCAACCAATTGACTGACGTGCAAGAGAATTGAGATAGCTGCCTAATCCTATTTAATATTTTCAATTATTAGAAGTCAAAACAACTTGGAAGAACAACAAATTCTTCGTCGCTACAATGAATAGACCAATTATCAAGAAACACGACCATAACAACTCCTACTTCATAGCTAATCATCTACTTGGTTCATCAATGTCGCTTTTTATTCAGCATCATTATTGTAGTAAATGTAGAATTAATTAGACTTAATTTCTCCTTGATTAAGCTTTTTACATGTGACAAGCTTACATTCAATCTATAATATACTTAACTATGACAACACAAATAATCTGTGATATTCTCTCATATTTGCAACCGGCTGATTCTTCAGCGTGGTTAAATTCTACTGCATAGAGATAAGGCTTACTGCTATAAGCTAGCCACCGGGGCAATTGAAGACGGTTCTTGTTGCTTGAGGGTGTCTGCAACATGAGCCACCACGCCAGCACCAGCATTGTAAAGCCATTCGTTTTTCACCTGAATTCATTATACATTTCATATAAGAAACAGAAGCAGAAGAAACAGCACGAAACAGCTTGAAATAGAGCGATCAGAGACGAACGTGGATGTTGTTATGTGCAAAGAATGGCCAGAATGAGGAATGAAAGCTGACATCAACTTTTATCCATCCCAACTGCTGCAAGCCACGAATCATCTCCTCTGGAAAGAAAATGTGACATTGAGCAAGGAAACAATCATCTAATAATCACCACGTTTAAACTCCTACTGGAGTTGGGGTTTCATACCTTCCATGATTTCATGATAATCCACCGTGTTGTGTGTGGTTGGTGATTTTTGGGCTGCCTCCTTTGCTTGAGCTGCTTCAGGGGGGAAATGGGGACCAGCGGAGGAAACAGGAGGACAGTATTCTACGTCTACAACATGCTTGTAACCAACCAATGATCGGCGAGGGGGCTTCCAAGAATTTTAGAAGATGTCAGAATGATAATGTACATTGCTCCTAACTAGATCATGTGCATACACACACACACACACACACAGAGAGACATTCAAGAAGGAATTCCCTAGTGTCAACGACTCAATAATATCTATTCTCAACCCAATCTCCTTCAGGATTTCTCATCTCTCTATGTTCTTATGATTAGAAATGCTTTCAATGATGATAAAATGGAAACATACGAAAATCAAGTGGCTCATCACCTTGATAAGTTCATTTTCTCTCCTTATAGATGAAGTGCGCCAACCAACCATATCTATTCAGTGTTTAAAAGAGATAATGGTTAATGAGCCATATAAGAAAGGATCAACAAAATAACAGTAAAAAGAACAAGGTATAAGGCATGCAGTGGATACGATCATAAGCTACATTGGCATAAAGAACGCGGGATCGAAAAGCACCAAGCGCAGATCTGCAAAGGGGAAAAAAACAACAGAGTGACCATTTTGTGACATCGCCCAACAAAAAACAGGGCGCAAACAAGGGGCCTCCACAAACTGTACAAAGAGTCTAACTTACATGAATTTCTCTTTTTCACTAGCGGATGCCATTCTTAATAGAAGAGGTGGTTTATCAGGTTTTCCATCGGTAAGGAATAGCTGACTACCCGTTCGGCCTACAACGATAGGGGCTATTGGTGGAGCCAGTTTCTCTAGGAAGGGAACTCCCAGAAGAAAAGGAAGCTAAGAAAAGAAAATATTAACTTAGTGTCAGTCAAGTACCGAATTATAAATCAAACTACAACTGTTAAGGGTCTCTTATGATAACCAATAACACTCCAAAAAACCAACCTGCTTTTTACCTCTCACTCCCAAGTGAGGAGTTGCCAAGGTGATGAAACTGATTGGCTCTAGTCCTGCAACCACACCTTTTTTTGAAGAACTGCAAGGATCGTTTGGTATGCTACTAGACAATGAATCTGAGTTATTGTAGAGTACAGCAATAGCATATCTCGCAAACAAACCACCAAGTGAATGAGCCAAAAAAGAAATCCTTTTTAAGCTCTCTGTTTGTTGTACCACTTGCAAGACCTGATTGCCAGACAGATCATTGTTGAGTATTAATGAAATTACATGTACCTTTCAATGAGCTAGAAACTGTTTCAAGAAATACATATCGGAATGGATTACAGCCTACCTCATCAGCTAATCGTTTGCCCGCCCCATCAATTCCAGTGAAAGTTTTAGTAAAAGTATTTGACGAACTTGCTGCAGATAAATGAAGGTAACTGAAATATAAGATAAGCATCAACTGTTCACTAACTGGTTACTTATTGATGTGCCTATTTAGAAGCCTAATTCATTATACACACATCAGATTTTTGGGAATAATAAAGTTTTAAAGAACAGTAACGATAATTCCCAAAATTCTGAGCTTTCCTAACATCTCGAGGAAATCCACATCCATCTATTACTTGCTAACAACAATTCCGAAGTCATAAATTAAACGCTCATGTTGATGCACCTGAATTTTGAAAACATTATAACACGTACATGCTTATAATACATTGGATGGTGACATCCACCAGTAGAAAAAAGAACTTACCATATATTAAAAAGTTCCTTCCAAGACGCCTTTTTAATTCTGCTTCGAAGTAATTCCAATCACTTGGGCTGCATAAGAAATGCATTAATCAAAACGGGGGTGGGGGAAGCTTCTAGCTGATAGCTATACAAATCTTGATAGAAAATAAGAAATATGATTCCCTTTTAATCTTGTTTTATAACTAGCGATCATAATGTTTAATCAATGGATACCTAGCCATGATGCCATGAACAAGAACAAGAAGATGATCAGGCTTGTTTTTCCCATTCCCTATGCTACTTGATGATGACAATGTTCCCTGGGTTAAAGTACTCATGGCTTGAGGTCCAAGGTCAGGTAATCTCCAGCTGTGATTCGAGTCTGAAATTCATAAGATTTGCTGATGTCCATCAATGAGATGTAAAAGGGAAAAGTATGTAACCAGCTCAAACCAAAAGAAAAATGGAAATCCAGCATCCAAAACTAATAGTTATAAAGTTCAGACAAATTCAAACTGCTGTAGATTACAGACTTCGAGCTCATTGGAAGCAGGAATAACCGAATAAGCAATATTATTGGTTCTGAACCTGTAATCAAAATTCTAGCAGTGCCTTCCTCAAAAGGAAGTTTCAAATGTGGTGTAGCCTTGGATGAACAGTTTGTAAGGAACTATTAGCAAGTAGAAATAAGTCTATATGACTATCGAAGTCACAGCACTGCATTTATATTCTTGACAGAAATAAAACCTTCATTTTCTCATCGATGAATACGAAATGTACGGAGAAACTACAAAACATGAGCTTATCTATTGATTGCATATCTAATTTCATAGATCATCATACAAACACATACGTTCCCATGGAAGGAAAGAGGCATTTCTCCTCATCCACCAGGTTTGCATTATCTTCTTCCCATCGACAATCCTATTTTACTTTATCTTTAGAAAGTATAGTTTCGTAACCAGAATCCATGATTAGGTACAGAAGAGTGATAGTCCAGATCGAAGAGTTGGCGAATTTATAGGGTATATGAAATTTGGAAAAATCGATATCTAGGCAAAACCAGAAAACCCATTCAGATTGCTGTCATCTTCACGATTGGAAAACATCGTGAAGAAAAAACAAAAACAAAAACAAAACAAAACCCAATTCCCTTGTTCCCTTCACAAACTCATGAATCAAAAGAAAAATAGCGAAGAAGGAGAAGGGCAGAAGTACCAGTGAAGGGAGTGGAGGAGGAGGAGGAGGAGGCGGCGGAAGAGGAAGAAGAAATCGACGACGTCCCTACAGGTCCATGAGAAGAATTGGTTCTTTGAGTGCCAAAAAAGGGGTTGAAGCAGCAACAGCGCGCGTGAATGAAAGGCGCCAATGCCATATATTTATTATACGAGAAAGAGAGAGAGGGTTAGGAGACAGAAGGAGAGGTGTCCGAATGGAGTCAAGAAGAAGCCATAACGTTCCTTATCCTCTTCGATGATGAAGGCAAGAGCCCATACGGCCATAGGCGGAGAGAGAAAGCCGTGAAAAAATCTGTGCTGAATCAGTCGCTGTTCTTGGGCGGACCTCGACCTGCATTGGCTATGATCAAAAACCCCCACACCTCTAAATCATTTCTAATGGAAACAACATAAATCTACTACCCTTCAACTTACCTCCTTCTTCTTTGTCTCCTTCTTAAAAATGGTCGGATTAATTTCGATTCTTAACTTCTTTCTTTTTTTTTTTTTTTTTTTTTTTNATTCAATATAAATTTGAAATTAAATTTCAAGATAGACTTCTCATATTTTTTTATTTAATTTCCAAAATTCAAAATACTATTAGCAATCGACCAATGAGAATACAGAACCAATGTCCTTTTCACGAGCCGCTGTCTCAATGTACACCTCACCATTTCTACTCCCCTTCATAATATTTGCTTCATCTTTCTTTTTTTCTAAATTTTTATGTTATATTTATTTTTCAATGCATTTTTAAAAATAAAAAATAATACTTTTAATTAGGTTCGAGATAAATCTAGAAACATTAATAAAGTACTTGGAGAATATTAAACTACACATCTCTTGCTCATTTACACATATTTGTACACACACACATATATATATATATATATATTACAGTGAGTACACATATGCATTCAAGTAAAAAAAAAGAGGCTAAATTATAAATAAAATAACTTTCAAGGTACTTAATTAAAAAAAAATTAAGTACATTATTCAAAAAATACACAAACTTGCATTACATAATAGCACAAGAATGCGGATTCTCATCACTGAACATAGCACCAGCTTCTTCATCAATAGTTGAAAAGGGTGGCTCTTGATGATAGCCGTAGTCGTCAGCATCGCTGCCGCTGTAGTTGTAGCTATTATACTCATGGATGGGACTCATATTGTGCTTGTGAAAGGAAGAAGAAGACAGTGAATTGTAGGTGATGATTGGCTTAGTTTGAGGCTGAGGCTGAGGCTGAGGCTGGTGGTGATGCTGAGGAGAGTTGAGGTAATGCTGGTAGTGGTGGATGAAACCATGGTACTGCGGGTTGTAAGGGTATGGCCACAGCTCTGCCGTCCGCCCATTCCGCCGCGCTGCTTTCAGAATCTTCTTTTGCTTTGCCCACCCCATCACAGTCACCTTCTGTATGCTTAAATCTATTATCACATCATCCACACCTGATCATCATAACCAAATAACAATTTTACTACTTTCTCCACAAAGAGTTTCAAGATATTGATATTTTGATATGCTTTCAATGCTATAGTTCAGAATTACACCATTAGTGAAGTTGCGATTCGGTCTCTAAACCTTTTCTTTTTCGTAACGATTTATTCTTTGTACAATCAAATAACTTCTCTATGTGTTTGGCTTACCTGGTAGACTTTCCAGAGCTTTTCTTACTTGTTTTTCACATCCCGTACAGTCCATGTGAACTCTCATCTCTGTTACCTGGTATAAATTGAAGAACAAAAATCCAAACATGTCATTCACATAGTTTATATAAAGTAAAAAGAGGGGGGAAAGAACACTAATTAAAAAAAAAAAAAAAAAGTTTCATTTTCAATGCCCTTCACGTTTGCCGGTTCATCATTTTGTAAGAATCAAGATGTGTTTGAAAAGTCATTGATATATGGGTCCCTGCTTATAGATCATGTTTCATCTTCATGCATAAAATGAGGAATTAACTAGTTTTGTAAACATAATGCATATAGGGCCTTAAATAAAAATGTTTAATGCTAAAAATAATGATCTGAACTAAATGATAACGAGTAGAAGACTTAGTCTAATCCATTATTGTTGGAAACTCATGAGAATTAAAAATAAATAAAGTCGAAGAATTTTTCATCGACTTGCATATAATATAACTAATTGCATTAGAAAAAAAGAACTAAAAAAATGAGACCTTAAAGATAAACATTGACTTGTAGTTACTACTGATGTGTGAGTCCAAAATAATTTGTTAATTACAAAGTACCCACATCATTGATTGGTACAGAAACCAGAAATCCAATACATCTCTCTTTAAAGCAAGAATAACAGTTATTATAAAATATTGAGAAATACACATATACAAGGAAAGGTTATTTTTAACACCAATAAAATATCAAAAAGTAACCTCTACTTTTTCCTAATAGCTTAAATCCTCAAAAATATCTCTTTTGAAGTTAGTTTCAATTATACTCCTAAATTTAAAAGAATTCTTGAAGTTTGAAGTTTGTTTCATAACAATTCTTAGTAAATTTATTTTTCATTAGATCCATAGATCCATAGGCAGAAAGTTCAATCTTTTATGTGAATAAATATAAACACATAGAAAAAAATAAAAATGTTGTTAACCATATATCTTGTTGTCTTCCTCCTTTCAATTTCAAGCCTCCTATCCTTGTCCTTTCATTTACGATTTTTTCTTAACTCTATCCTCCAAATTTATTTTCGGACACAAACTTTGATCCACGAATCAGAACGACAAAAACTTGAAGAGTTGTTTCGAAACAAACTTAAACTTTTCAAAGAATCATATTGAAACCAACTCTTTAATTTAAGGATAATTTTGATAGTTTAAACTTCCTAACAAAATGTCTAGTTTATAATAATTATTTTGTTTTCATTTTTTTTAATATATTATTCTGTTCATACCTTCCCCCCTGAATAGACCACGAGAAAAGGATTTGGGGGCTTTTTCCTAATAAAGTGGTTGGTTGATATATTATTGTTTTTAATTTTAATTTTTTATATTAATCTATTCTTACTTTCTCACAAGAATGAACCTCACTGCATACTGTGAGGTTCGTTCAAGGAAAAGGATTTTGAATGCCATAGTATCAAAAACCTAAATAACAGACACAGCTTTGTTCCAGTTGAAACTTTTGTGCTGAAGGATGCTGACAAGAAAAGGCTGGAGAGTGGTTTTCCCACAAAACTTAAACGTGTTTTAATAAACTAAGAATTACTCAAAAGGAGAACAGCCAAACTAGAGGGGAACTCTTTTTCAGAAAACAAAAACGTGCACGAATCCAAAAGGAAATGTAAAGTGAACAACATGGCCTGCCTAAGATTATTTCTTAGCCTAAAAAAATAGATTTCTTCGTCTAGTAAAAGAAAAAAACAACCAAACCAACACAAACTCCAAAGCTTCGGACATACTCCGAATTTAAAAATATGATAAAAATTGAAATACTTTTACAGTTTCTCTACTATATTTAATGATACAAAATTATTAGTCACACTGGATCAGTCTCCTCAAATATTTTATCGTTCAAAATATAAACAGACATCTTCTTGTGATACTTTAAATGAAACTTCACAGGGCAGACAGATATAGACCAGAAAGTGAAAGATACTAAATTAACAACATAGTTATAAACAAAACTGCATGAAAAGCTATAAACTCAAAAGAAGTCTTCCACGAAAGAGAGAGAGAGACTTACAGTCATGTCTGTATAGCAATTGAAGAGGGTCCTGAAGAAGCTTTTCTCCGAACAGAACAAGTGTACAAGGAAGCTGAAGGGAAGCAACAGTCAATTTATACGCATTACAACAAGCCTCCCTCTTTATGTCTCTATGGAACATTGGTAGAAAATACAAGGCAGTTACTTAAAACAGTTGCCATGGTCAACACCTGCAAATGCATAAGAAAATCATTTGTCAAAGACTTCGTAATTCACAAGTCTTCGCTAATCGCTAGAGAAGTTTTAAATCTAATTTCACGACATACTTAGGATTGTCACAATGACCAATTAATTATAAAGCTAGTGTCGTCACCACATCTTCTTCAATGCCATTCTTATATTTTTTTTTAATTAAAAGAAACTAAAGTCTTCTATCATAGCCTCATATGTAAATTGTGTATTACATTTCCACGGCATTTCGTACAAGCATCAGTCTCTTTGTTATGGGAAATGAAAGAAAAAAGAAAGTCAAGTCCCTCTTTTGTATGGATACATATTTCGACATGTATACGTGGATAGTAGATATGGATGCACTAAACAATATTTTATATCCAAGCAAGTGGTGATTGACTGTGCTTAAAGTGCAAGAAAGTGCTGAACGACAAGAATCAGGTAAATGGTTGCTTTCTGGCGTGTACTAAAGGTAAACTGAAAATCTCTTTTAAGTTGCTTTTGCAGGTATTAAATTATTAAGAACAAGGAGTGTATTGAACCAAATTAGTGTAATATCCTAATTCCCTCCCTTCTCCAAATTGACTTGGTAAAAGAAAAGAGCGTTGTTGTGTTTTTTATTAATTGGTAGCCGATTCCTCTTGTCTTTTTGAAAAAGTTGCAAATAAAAATTGAAACTTTGTGGTTTCATTCAGTCAATATCTCTCCCTAAATAAATAACTATCATCTTTTTTCTTTATATCATCCTTTTTCCCTTCAATCCTTTCTTTTCTTTATTGATTCTATCTACAATTGTGAAAGAAATTCATTGCAAGAACAATGCTTTAAATCGAGTTGCTGTTCTGACAAAAAGAAAAGAAAGGAATTTACCTTCAGGAGAATCGTTCCAGCTGCCGGAAATTGCGAGAGTTGAATCATTGTCATTGAGAGAGCCTCAAGACAAGACAAGGCAGAAAACAATTAGATGGTTTCAGAACAACACAAGGAGTTGCTTTCTAGTCCAATTCATCGTCTGTTTTGCCAGCCAGAAATCCAAGCAATTGCTATAATTTTAAACTCAAGTTCTTCCTGCATTCATAGATGAACGCCCCAAATCTTTATCAGCCAACAATATCAAACGAGGGATGCATCAGGCCACGCCAATTCGATACATCGCGCCAACTATTTCCTTGTAACTCAAAATATTGAGAATCATCGTCTAAATTATTAACCTCACTCTCATACTCTTACTTCTTTTCTTAATCACTCGCTCACTGTGGCCAGCAAATCAATCCTCACTTTCTCCAAATTCTTCCGCTTACCACTGCCATTTGAGATTGATTTCAACTTCATATACTGAATCGCAAAATGAGCACTCTTCACAATATTCTATTGCTATACTATCGGTAGCGGTTGCCGCCCAGTCGTCGTCAGAAACCACTTCATAGCATACTGTAACAGAACGATGCCTTGCTTAACACTTCTCTCGAGTCTATCTGCTTCTACTTTTGAGGAAGATGGTGAGTAACTTGCAGCCCGCCCTAATGAATCCACAATGTCAAACACTGGAAACTCATGCCCCTTCAAATCCAAAATATCGACGACTCTGAGAACCATTCTGTCAAGTTCATTAAGATCACATTCGAGGGTCGATGCAACCTCCGACATTGATAAAGGACGATTATGCTTACGCATAGAAACGTAAGCACGAGCACCAAGTATTGTGAACCAATCACCAAGTCCATACTAATATCCTAACACTGCTTGATATGGAAGCAGAAAATCCTAACCTAAACGTAATATCATCATGAACTTTTTAAGCCTCAAAGATTTTCTTGGCCTTATAATTTTAAACGCTGCCCGAATATAAGGTTCCAACGCGGACGAATGTGCCCTGAACAATACCGCAGGAGAGGAGAAAATCAGGTTGCCGGGAACATCATCGCGGAAGATGGACCTGCCGCGGCAATTCTTACAAGAGCCGGACATCGGAGAGACGATATTGGAGGCAAGAAATTCAATCCATCAGTTTGGGCTGTAGTCTTCTAAACTGAACTGCGCGTTTATGGGCCCAAATTATACAAATTGGGCCTTCTAATTTCATTATTGGGCTTGTAAAATGGAAACCCAAAAATGTAATCTTCAATTTCGAAAATGCTCAAGCCATATAAAAGTGAACTTCTTCTCTCAATTAGCATTTATAATAATATATAGTAAATACAAAATTAAGTATCTAATAAAATTTTAAACATTCACTAACATTTTGGATATGCATGGATATACTTATAAATTAAATAGACGTAGGATCTTACTATCCACCCCTTCAGGACCCAATATCCTTGCTGGCACTCGTTCTTATCTTCAATCGATGTGATGTCACGTTAAATTGGTAATTAACTATTTAACCAAAACAATCTTCATATTTATTTAATCTGAGAAAAATGTAAAAGAAAAACAATTAACCGAAGAATTAGGGTTAAATTCAAGCTCAATTTTTTTACCATTTTCCCCTTGTAGATTAAAAAAAAACAGTCATATGGGAGATGTCATAAATAATTTATTATGATTATTTCAACAGTGACTCTCTCAAATAAAAATTTATTAAATTATAAACATATATGATGTGTGGTCATAAATTAGTGGGGGAGATAAAGAAACAGTATTTAAAAATTATTTTATCAAGACACTAAAATGTATTACCCTTTCAATGAGTCTAAGCGATTAAATTCTCCAAAGGCCGCTGAAAATTCAAATACATATATAATATTGTAAAATAAAGCAAATAATAAAACACCTAATTTTGGTGAAGTTCCTATATATATTATATAATATATAAGAAAATAGCGGACTGAATCAAAACATTGAGATAAATTAAATAAAAAATATATTTTATAATAATCAACTTTAATATGTAACAATTTAATATATATATTTTAAAATTTGAAACAATTTAATTGTCAAAACCAACTTTATGTATAAATACTTAAAAGAGCCAATTTTGAAGAAAAAGAAGAAAAGTCAGAGGCCATCTCACCAAAAAGAACCCCATAAAAGAGTCAATAAAAACAACTATTGCCCCTTTGACGACATTGCCACGTGTACACCCAACAATATTGGGTTATTGATTATTTTAATACAATAAATAAATAATAATAATAATAATAATAAAACAATGTATTTATTATTTCCAATGAAAACCTCATATAATATTAACATAAGGTTGCTCATGAAACTGTCCAAATATGTTAACATTAGGTTAATGTATTATCATAGTATTTAATATCATATATAACTTTAGATAACAAGCTCTGTAAAAGTTGAAAAATGAAGATCCATTAGTTGACTAACATTAAACTTTAGGATATAAAATGAATTACAATATCGAACAATTATATACTACTCGGAATCTTATAATTGACTTCCACAAACCTCCATCTATATATAAGCTTCAGTCGAAGTTGTAGCACCAACAACAATCGCCATTTCTTTATCCCTCCGAATCAATCTTTGTTCAATCTCATCCGCGAATTGATTTGAAAACCCATCTGAATTTATATATTTTCAAGTTCTTTCCGAATTCCGAGCGACCAATTCCCAGAAAAACATTCGAAATGCTCGAATTCAAGATGATCAAGAAGAAAATGTGGATGTTTTCTATTTGATTCCTCGCTTGTAACTATCTATTTGCATGAATCGTTATGGAAGGTATGAAAAAAACCAGAGTTTCCAGCAAGATTTTGAGCAACAGAGTGTGTGTACAACGAAGCTTCACTCTCCACAAGCTTTCCTTTTGGTTTGCCCCCACGAATCGACCTCCTGGACTACTGTCTTCAACCTTCGGTTCGTAAGTAATTTCCGAGTGATTGTTCATTTTTTGGGTTTCTGGGTTTGCAATCTATGGCTTACTCATACGATGCGACTACTTCAATCGACCCGTTTAGTTTAGAGAACCTTAGTTTTGGATTTGTGCGTGGTGGGTCAATGTTATCCAAGTCTTTCGCGTTGAAAGGTGAGAAGGGAGAGCTCGTAAAAGCCTCGACTCAGCCGTCGAAGAAAAGGGTGTCGGAGGAGAAAGCACTTGCGGCGTTAAAGAATCACAGCGAGGCGGAGAGGCGGAGGCGAGAGAGAATCAATTCCCATCTCTCGACTCTGCGTGACCTTGTTCCTTGCCCCATTAAGGTTAGTCAGAAATCTATAAGCTCTTTGTGAATTTTCAAATTCCAAATCCACTGGTTTCCCACACTCATGAATTGCTGAATCAGAGGGACAAAGCAACACTGCTCGCTGAAGTTGTCAGACAAGTGAAGGAATTGAAGAAGAAGGCAGCAGAAGCCAGCAATGGTGTTTTCGTTCCATTGGACACCGACGAAGTCAACGTCGAACCTTGTGGGGTGGGAGCAAACGGGCATATGACCTTCAAGGCAACAATTTGTTGCGAATATCAACCGGAGCTTCTGTGTGATCTAAAACAAGCCCTTGATTCCCTTCACCTGAAGTTAGTAAAGTCAGAGATATCCACTTTGGGAAACAGAGTAAAGAGCATATTTTTTTTCACCAGCTCCGTAGCAGAGAAGGCTGCGCATTCCGAGGCTTCCCGACTTCTCACATCATCGGTTCACCGGGCAATAAGTTCAGTTCTTGACAAAGCTTCATCCGTAGAATACTCGCCGAGAACAACAACAACGCTCCCAAGGAAAAGGCGAAGGCTGTCCAGTTTCCATACGTCTAGACAGCCAATAGTATGAACAGTTCACAAAGGACAATTACCTGCCAATAACATGAACAGCTTCTATGGCTCGTGAAGAAGAATGGAATTTGAAGTGACATCTCTTTATGCTGTTCACTCTCGTGTCACCATTATTCCATCTGCGCTCTGTTCCAATTTCCATAACAAAATCAGATTCCAAATTCACTTCCTCTAATTCCATCACCAATCAAAATCATGCCTCCTTCTCTATTCCCTTATTCGTACATCAAAATTCGCTTCCTCACTCGTGTCCGCCAATTCCTTCGCTCCAAATCATCTCGTAAGCGATTCCGTTCACCGTCTGATCCGTCGGAAATTTCGAGGCCAGAAATTCGGGAAAGAGAAGAGAGTTATATCCGGCAGTATGATCCGGCGTCGTCCGTGTTGCAGAGGACAGTGAAGAGCCTCCACTTCGGCGACGGGGAGGAAAAACAGAGAGCGGCGAAGGAGATTGAGAGGTTGATTAAAGAGAGCGCCAAGGTTAGAAAATTGATGGTGGATCTCGGAGTTATACCTGCTTTGGTGGCGATGGCAGATTCCGATCAGTTGGCAGTTAGGGCATTGATTGAGCTTGCTAACGATACTCTCCTGTAAGTTCGTCCGATATCTCTTCGGAAAAGAAAATTCATAATCCATGCTTTGTTTGTTTTCTAGGTCAACTGGGTGTTTGCTAGACATAAAAGAAAATATTAATTGTAATCTCTGCAATTCTTCAGGAACAAGACAGTAATGGTGGAGGAAGGGATCTTATCGAAGCTACCGAAGAACACCCAGTTCGCAACAATGGATTCATCCAGCTTTGAATTTGCAGAGCTTTTATTGTCACTTTCATGTCTAGCAAACACCCAGTTGTTTCTTGCTTCAACCGAACCAGTTATTTCATATCTCTTAACCGTACTCAACAATTCAAAATCCAGCCTCAAAACCAAAGCTTTTTGTTTGGTAACTTTATTCAACATTTCCACCGTCCTACAAAATGCAGAGACCTTAATCTCCAATGGTGTGGTTCCAACGCTACTCAGATTCTCCAGTGTCAGAGAGTTTTCCGAGAAAGCCTTACCGACGCTAGCAAACTTGGCAGTGACTTCAAAAGGGAAGCAAGCTCTGGAAAGCAACTCAACAATCCCAGGGATTTTGATAGAGATTTTGACATGGGAAGAGAAACCCAAATGCCAAGAACTTTCAGCGGACATCATAATGATTCTGGGCCATCAAAGCTGGGCGCAAAGGGAGAGATTGGGCGAGTCCTGCATCGCCCCTGCGCTGCTGGGATTGGCGCTGTTAGGAAGCTCATTAGCTCAAAAGCGAGCTCTGAAACTGCTGCAATGGTTTAAAGATGAGAGGGAGGCGAGAGTGGGGCCGCATTCTGGACCTCAAAGGGGTGGGATAGTTGCAGTAGGCTCAGGATTGAGTGAGAAGGAGGTTGAGAAAGGGAAGAGGATAATGAGAAGCCTGGTGAAGCAGAGCCTGTATAAGAATATGGAGATAATAACTCGACGAGCCAATGCTGCTGGGGAATGTTATAGTCCAACCATTAGGAGGACCTTGGTTTCCAGCATTAGTTCCAAGAGTTCGCCTTTTTGAAGCACCTCCAAATCCATTACGCATTTGTAAACTTTCATCGCCCTGCCCCTCTGTATTCTATCATTCTGTCTTCTGCAGTTCTATCAACTCCAAACGAAGTCAAAAAATTTGTTAGATGTCGAGAATGATGTGATATTGTCCACTTTAACATATGTTGTCATGGCCTTGCTTCAAATTCCCAAAATGTCTCAATTCCATAGAGAGACTATTCCTTTATTATATACTCATGACCATTTCCTAAATTAGTAGGTGGACTTTATGTTCAACAAAATTCACTAATAATTTAAATATTTAATTAGGAAATATGTCAATAATCAAATCAACATTCTAAAAAGTACAATTTTTTTTAATTAATTGACTAGGAATTAAAATATTTATTGATGAAATGTGAAAACCATATAAATAAGTATACCATTAGGAATTTAAAAAATACCAAGCTAAGATTATTCCTAAATATATCATAAAATTAAAAATGGGAAGAAAATTGAATTCGGATACAAATAAAACTTTATAGAAAATTATATTTAATAATGTCACGATTAGATCAATATTGTGTACCATCGAACAAGACCAATATTTTTATAAAAAAAATCATTTAATGTCAATTAATCTAATGCCACCTAAGCTTATTTAATTAGCGAAATTACTCTGAAAAATATTAAATCTAAATGGATGGATTTTTTTTTTTCTATTTATTATTACCTTCTAAAAAATCGAAAAATAAGTGAAATTGAACTGAAAGGAAAATTGATAAAATACCTAACAGAAAGGCATCGGCAAAGAGTTCAGGGCCGCAGAGTACGCGCGCGAATATGGCGGATACAAGATTGGGTCCCTCACTGTGCCTCAATCTCCCCAAAATTCCTCTCCATGTTTCTTCCAGAACTTCTCTCTCTATGGCTCTTCCTCGTTCCCATTGCAATGGTTCCTCGGATCCAAATCATAACCCCATCCAACCCTCTCTTCTAGTCTTCTCAGGTCTTAATCCCCGAATCCTGCGGGAACTGCTCCAATGGGGCTATTTCATAATGTTTGATTCGTTTTCTCTTCTGAACGAGTAGTTTTCTGGTGTGGTGCAGGTGGGACTGCATTTAATGGCGTAGTCGAGGAGCTCAAAAACTTTACGACCCGCGTAGCTCATGTTCTTCCTGTTTCCGACGATGGAGGAAGCACCGCTGAGATTGTTCGCGTGCTTGGTGAGTCTGCTTGATGTTTGTTCTCTTTTATGTAAATTACGTATTCAAACTTTTAGTGAATCTTGGACTAGGTGGTCCGGCTGTTGGAGATATACGGTCAAGATGTTTGAGGTTATCTGATCAGAGTACGGCCGAGGCACTCGCGGTGCGCAGATTGTTAGGTCATCGTTTACCACTCGATGCACAGCAGGCCAAATCGGAGTGGTATTATTCTCTCCATCTGTCTTTCTTTAATTTTGTAGGTCTTTTTCCCCCTCCAAAATGATAAATGTAGGATGTTTTAACTTTTAGCATTAATTAGCCATGAGTAAGAACAATTGGAATGAACTTGCAATTCTAAATGTAGCTATCAATTTACATAAACGAACGTCAGAGCTAAAGTAATAACGGGGCTGCAAGCTTGGTGCAAAGCACACACCTAGATTACCTGTTGCCTATCTGTTTCTTTGTGGCACGAACTTGCTTCTATATTTGCTAGGTTTCATGGCACTTAGCAGGAAACGATCTAATTGGTAACAGAAATTGCACTATGGAAATTTGTCAGGTATGATATCGTGGAAGGAGAAAATTCTTTGTGGGACGGTGTCTCAAAGCCCTACAGGGAAACTATTCGAGCATTTCTAGCCTATTTTCAGAACCAGGTATAATGTAGGCGGCATTTTTGCTTCCTAGTTCATTATCGGTTAAATGGTTTTTTGGGTTTTTCTAATCTCCCACTCTATTTTTATGCCTCTAATCACGTTACTGTAATGCCTCTATTAAGTTAGACCCTATATATACATACATACATATATATATATTTTAGCGAAGGCTGCATAGGAAATGTAAT
This sequence comes from Cucurbita pepo subsp. pepo, assembly GCF_002806865.2. Classification (NCBI taxonomy): domain Eukaryota; kingdom Viridiplantae; phylum Streptophyta; class Magnoliopsida; order Cucurbitales; family Cucurbitaceae; genus Cucurbita; species Cucurbita pepo. The sequence continues at coordinate 2,646,330 of NC_036657.1, read as the reverse complement.
AAAATTGCTTGACTACAGATTCTTCGACGGTCCGAAATGTTATTTTGCTTCAGCAATGGAAGGTATGTGTTATAGTTTACCCTTTGCTCTGTCGGATGTATGAACTTAAGGAAAGAAAAGTATTTAAGTTGGCATTGCTCAATATCAAATAGTTGCAACTGATTGGTTAATTGTTTTTAGCATTATCATGACTTACTAACTCCCTTGATTTTCGCAGCATTGGGAATTTCTTTTTTGCAGGCGCTCGTATATTTTTCCAGTCACTAGATGCAGCAATTTTTCTGTTTTCACGTGTTTCAGACATCCCGTCGGACAGTCTTGTTCTTCCAGTGATTTCTACTAATGACAGGCTTACATTAGGATGTGAATTATGGGTATGATTGTCAACGTACTCTTTCTTTGACAATTATTGCTCAAAAGTTTATATAATACACGCGAATAGCAATGAGAAAGTGCAAGTATGTGCATAAGTGCCTGAAAGAGCTAATAGTAATTAGGATTATCTAATGCATTCAAATGCTCTATTCAGAGCTGAAAGAAAGTCGAGGCATTGCATTTTTCACAGTATTTGGAGTGAAGTTTGCAGAATTCTTCTTTATACTTTCATTTCTGAAACATAGTTGCTGTGAATCCCTTTCATACTCTCTCTTCTACTCCTAAGACAACCTTTTAAAATTTTCTTGATATAGTTACTTTTTTCATAAATAATCTGATACAGCTGTAAAGTTTTTGCAATGCGTCTCTCAGCAGGGCTCAAGAATTTGAACTGTGAAAACCATCTATTTTATAATTAATTTTCTTTGTTCAATCTACGTTCAGGATGGGACAATAATACGTGGTCAAAATGAAATCTCTCATCCAACGACCGGACCTTCAAAGCTTATTAATAAGGTACAGTTTGTTTGAGGCCTATTCTTATTTCACAGTGAATCATTTCTTTCTGCCATGTTTGTTTACTGTAACTATGGTTACTAAGGCCGATCAGCTGATGAATAAACTACAGTGGTGTTTCATGGAAATGCTTTTAATATCGGTGATCTGGGGCTTTAAATCATGGAAATGATGCAGTACTGATTAACAGTCGAGGGTTGATCATGGGAATGTGAAATGATCTTGCCTACTTAGACAAATGCCTGGGTTGAAAACTTGAAATCAATTTATTTTGAGAATTTTGTACCTTGACTTGGATTGCTCCAGTTGATTCATAAACTAAAAGACAAAACCAGTAGATGGTCAATTTGGCCCAATGACACATACAATTTATTTATTAACTCATTGCATTGGTTTTCACCATGTTGATTATCCAACTTATTGAATATACGTGATTTTCACTGTGATGATTCGATGTTGTAGTTGGAAATGCATGTACATGTGGTAAGACATAAATGTAGAGGTGGTTACTAAGTTTTCTTATTTACTTAAATGTGGAAATCTTGCAGGGGAACAGTTCGGCTCCAGCACTTCCTACAAGAATAAAGAGGGTATTCTACATGTCAAGTGAGGGTTGTAATTTGCTGCATGAGGTAAATGACTTGATTATAATGTGCACTATACTTACCTACTTCTACTACGCAACTTTTAGTATCAATCATGCAGAGGGTGTTGTCCGAGAATTATGGTTTTTGTTTAATTTTTTTTCCTAATTCTGTTTAAGTTGTATTATCACTTATCAATCATGTGAACTGTATGGAAGCATCTTCATTCTTTTGTCTTTTGTTTTTATATTTGTTTACCTGTTGCAATGCCATATGCAACAAAAATGCTACTCTTAAAATGCTTATTCAAACCTGATTTCCATGACTCATGGTAATTGCAGTACTTTCATTAATTAGGTTTTCCCCGCACCAAATCCTGTTGTCCTCAACCAGTTGAATGACGTGGACTGCATTGTTTATGCTATGGGATCCCTGTTCACTTCCATATGCCCATCACTGGTAAAAGTTTTCAGAAATTATGAGCATTCTATTACTAGATTTTGATTACTTCAATTTACTAGGTACACAACTTTGTATCTTGCTCAAAAAAATAAAAATTAAAATAAAAAGGAAAAGGAAAAGGAAAAAAAGAAAAAGATAAAGAAATAGGTACACAGCTTTCGTTGATATGATGGATTTATAGTTTTAATTTTCTGCTACTCCATCTTCATTTTATTTGCGTTTACAAATCATGATGTTATATGGAAGCCAAAGTTAATGCTAAACTTTTCACTATTTATGGATTATTTTAGGTGTTGCTTGGAATTGGTGAAATCATTTCATCACGATCCTGCCCGAAGGTAAAATTTATTGAAACCCGAACAATGATAGTTCCACACTGTCATTTGCTAGATTTGCCCATTTATGATAAATTAAAAAAAAAAAAAAAAAAAAAAAAAAAAAAAAAAAAAAAAAAAAAANTTGTGCTTTTAGTTTTTCCCTTTTGGGTTAGTTCGTCCATTAATTAGCACTGAATCTTAAATGTGCAATTAAAACATGTGGCATGGATTTGCATCATTCCAATGACAGGTGCTTCTATTGAATGGCACACATGATCGAGAGACTAGTGGTTTCACCGCTTCTTGTTTTACGACTGCCATTTCAGATGCTTTAAATAGAACTTATGGAGAGAAGCATAATTGTTTAAATAACACTGTAAGTTCATTCTTCGAAGCACAAATTTAAATGAATGAATCATGCCTTCGGTAATCATCTGGTCACAACTATTTCTGCTCGGTTGTATTACTCAAGTTTTGATAGTTTTAAGTTTCACTTTCAGAAAATACATTGTTTGGTCACATAAGAAAACGTTTCTGTTTCAACCTCTTACATATGTAGTCGGACCAGTACATCAATACCATTTTGGTGCCGAAAGATGGTGAGATTCCAATAGATTCTCAAGCCTTGGCTGCACAAGGAATCTTTAATGTGGTATGCTCGAGTACATTTCCGTTGCTAGTAACTTAGTATCATCATCATCATCATTATCATCATTACTTGCTTTTGTTGCAATCGGAATAAGCATCTTTGTTGATGACGTGTCCAGCAGACTTATGACTTCTGAGGGCACAGATTTGACAAAGCTTTTTATTCAGTGTTGGATTGCAGTTCTTACTACTAATGATGAGTAATTGCCTTAATTGTGCTATTTTGGTGCATGATTAAAATGTCATTTCTGCAGATTGTTGTTGATTCCGTACGGGATTCTAAAGTTGGCGTAGTATTCGATCCAAAATCTTTGATCCAAACTCTAGCAAAGTTGATTGCAAGATATACAAGATCACGTATAACAGAACAGGTTTAAATGACTGCGTATGGGATGCAGGGGTACGAACGCACTTGACTATGCTACAACCAACCCCTTATTGTTTCAGGTTTGAACTCTCGTATATCCTTATATCAATTATCCAATGGCAAGGATAATTTGGCATGTTCTTCATATGAACATTATGGAATGCACTACAGGAGCAGACCCTCTTTTTAGCGTCTGGCTTTTTACTTGCCCTTGAAGAATACAAGGTGCGATCTTTACAAACAAGTTTGATCGATTCCTACCCAAGTAGTTCACTCTATTAATATATTAAAACTATGATCTATAAGATTGTTCAGGGACATGGAAAAACCCTTCCTTGTCGCCTGAAACTTCGTTTGATTATGCTTCTATCTATCTATATATTTTTCTAGTTATGATTCATCCTTCTACATTGATTTTAATGGGTTTATCGTGTCATTGATATCTGTTGTAAAAGCTCATGGGGGCAAGCGACGCTCTATTTTGAAGTTGTTAGCTACAAAATACCCCCATAACCAAGGAGGCAGAAGCCAATGGCAATGGAAAAATATTTGAGATTTTGATACACAGCATTACTTGATGGAGATATCGATTATTGTTTGTTTGAATAAGCCATCAATCACAATTTTAATATTTACAGCCATGAACATATGCTTGTATTTACGCCAAAAAGATAGAGATCTCACGATGAAAAAGCAGAAGAAAAAATAGAGTGAGATAGACATGAAATAAGCCACGTGAACTTGTTTTCCTTCTTTTAGATCCTTTCTGTTATAGGTCCATTCGGAAGCCACGGCAATGTCCTTCCTCGCACTCTTCATCAAATCATTTCCATGAATGACGTTCCTGCCAATATCAATTGCAAAGTCACCAGGAATGGTTACTACATCAACATTCTTCCCAGATCATGTCTGCGACTGGGCCAGAAATTAGGTACTCGAACAACCCATTGTTCAAAGTGAATAGGATGAAAGATATCAACATGACCAACCAAGTTTCTTCTTCAGCAAAAATTGCTTGAAAAGAAATACAGGGATTCATATCCAAAGAGGAGCACTTAAGAGTCTCACAAATTCTTCAATTATTACTTCATACCGACAATTGTGGACCAAGAAAGTTCATTTCTAATAGCAAATCCGTTACTTCTACAGGCGATTTCAGGAGGAAAACATGGGTTTCCTGTTCTTTTTTAGAAGCCTTTGGCGCCTTCGAAAACTTTAAGTTTCATGTTGAAAAGGAGACACCCCAATTCAAATCTTCTGAGGAGAGTTTACAACATACTTGTAATTGACAAGAAATCGATTTTTTTTTTATTATTAATTTAAATTGACTAAAATATTCAATTCATAATGTATCTCAAATAGTACAACGCTCACTTTGTGTTACGGTCGTACTTTTTTAATCGTGCGGTGTCGTGATCTTGACACGCTTACGACTAGCCTTGAGGAAAATTCAAGCTCCATGTACATTTTTCGTCAGGTTTTGTGGCTTTCTCAGACTTTAGGCGAAGTTTGTCTTCGCCCATTGAACACAATTTGTGCGGAATCCAAGATCGTTTGGCTACACACGTCGCTTAAATCATTTGCGACACATCCAATTTGTGTGTACACTTGGGCCAAATCATTCAACTTGATCTTAAAGCCTCTCGTCTCTATCTTAGGTGTGTGATATTACAACATACTTTGTTCCAATGAGATTAGGACAGTCTCACAAACAGGAAAGGTGCGTCTCCATCTTTTTCTAAACAAATTTGGAGTTTTGGGGGAATGGGTAATTGGTCATTGGAGGTGGGTCTCCACCATTACCTTTACTTTGTTGGGGTGTTGACTCTTTGATAGGGTGTCCCCACACCCACAGGCACACCCACAGGCACAGCCTGCAAAATCCTACTTTCCCTGCATACTGCACCCCCCAAGGCCAAGGTAAAAGCCCAACACATTTTAGACCCACTCTCCCCAATTTGTTTTCCTTCTTTTACCCAATTATACAAACCCTTAAATCTTTCATCTTTTATATCTTTTTCTTTCTAATTAAATATGTTCAATTCATTTCTTTTCCCAAATAGTCAAAGCCACTTTCATTGCAATTGCTTCCTTTCTTTTCATTTCACTTTAGAGCTCCAAATTGGTATACGTACATTTATTAAACCATGAAATATACACCAAAATATAATTTTGAAGATTAAAAAAAAAAAAAAAAAAAAAAAAAAAAAAAAAAAAAAAAAAAAAAAAAAAAAAAAAAAAAAAANACATATGACGTGTGAAAGCCATGTGTCCTCGATTCCACTTGCATCGGTGGGTAGTGTAATAATATGCGGCCCCGTGACATGCAGTCCTATGGCTTTTCTTCCCTATTCACGAGCTGTGCAAAATCTCCCAATTTTAAATTGTTTTCTTTTTCAATCCATTTTTATTTCAATCATTTTTCCCAACCCACGTTACCAAATCATGTGATTGAGAGCTCTGTCCCTCACTCTCTCTCTCCGGCCTCCATTTCCTTACATAAACTCACTTGAGGGCTACTAAAAGCTTCACATTCATAGCCCAATCAAAGTCGTTTTGGAGCCAAATATCCAAGAAATGGGTTTTGGGGTAGTGGGAGTGTTTTTAAATCTGCTTCTTCTTCTTCAAGCTTCTGGGTTCGTGTCAGTGCAGCAAGCAAACGCATCAAAATTCAACACATTAAAAGGAAGAAAGCAAGCAAGTGGGTGTAATCTGTTTCAGGGAAGATGGGTAGTAGACCCCTCTTTCCCTCTTTACAATTCCTCCACCTGTCCTTTCATAGACGCCGAGTTTAATTGCCAAAAATACGGCAGACCCGATACCCTTTACCTCAAATACTCGTGGCGACCCGACTCATGTACCCTTCCAAGGTCCTCTCTCTCTCTCTAATCTTTATTAATGATTCGGTTTGTTTATTAATGATGAGTCTGTGGATTTGCAGATTTGACGGAGTGGATGTTCTGAAGAGATGGAGTGGGAAGAAGATAATGTTCGTGGGAGACTCACTGAGTCTGAATATGTGGGAATCGCTTTCGTGTATGCTGCTAGCGGCGGCGCCTAACGCCAAAACCACCTTCTTCCGGAGGGACTCCATCTCCTCCGTCTTCTTTCAGGTTTTGCACACAATATCATAATGTCTTTAACAGTCTCCCTTTAATTAATCAAATTACTTTTCTTTTTTTTTAATTAATTTTTTTTTTAAGCTGGGAAATATTTATTTTGGAAATTCATTTTTTTTAATTTAAATATTAAAATCTTTTTATTGTGATATTGGACATTATATGTTAGTATTTTTAATGTAATCTCAAACTCTTTTTTCTATCCGAATTATTTGATTGGTCCACCGCCAACGGCCCCACATGAGCCTCCAATTTTCGGTGGCCACGTGTATTATGTTGCTGACAGCCTGTGATTGGCAAACTTCGCCCAATCTCCCTGACGATACGCGCTCTCGATTTTGATCTTTTTCTAAAGAAAACATTATTACATCAATTCAAAATTAATAAATTTTTAGTATTTAGCTTCCTTTTAATATTTTTTTCATTTAATTTTTAGCATACCTTCATAAATTTCGATATGAATTTATTAAAAAAATATGATAAATCTCCATTTGGTACGAGTCATTTTGGGAATCCCAAATCAAAGTCATGAGAGTTTATGCTCAAGGTGGACAAAATATCATATGGAGATATGTGATTACTAACATGTTATGAGAGTCATGCCCTTAACTTAGTCATGTCAATACAATCCTCAAATATCGAATAAAGAATTGTGAGCCTCGAAGGTGTAGTCAAAAGTGACTAAAGTGTCAAACAAATGGTGTACTTTGTTCAAGGGCTCTAGAGAAAGAAGTCGAGTCTCGAAGGTATAGTCAAAAGTGACTAAAGTGTCGAATAAAGACGTACTTTGTTCGAGGGTTCCAAAGAAAGGAGTCGAGCCTTGAAGGTGTAGTCAAAAGTGTCGAACAAAAGGTGTACTTAGTTCGAGGGCTCCAGAGAAAGGAGTCGAGCCTCGTAGGTGCAGTCAAAAGTGACTGAAGTATCGAATAAAATGTGTACTTTGTTCGAGGGCTCCAGAAAAAGGAGTCGATCCTCAATTAAGGGGAGGCTTACAGGTACTTTGTTCGGAGAAAAGAATGTTGATGATTATTGGGAGTGAGTCCCACATGGATTTATAAGTAAGGAATACTATCTCGATTGGGATGAGGCTTTTTTGTGAAGTTCAAAGCAAAGCCACTAGAGCTTATGGATAAAGTTGGAGATTTGTGATTACTAACCATAAATAACTAACAACCATAATAACTAACCAAAATAGAACAAAATCCAAGTACTTACGTAGTTTATTTTGGATCTTTTAAAGTTCCAACAATAGGTAATGATTTGAACTTTGAACATTTTGGTGGATATTACATATATTAAGTCAGTTGATGTGAATAATGTAAAACGTTGTGTGGGGACAGGATTATGGAGTAACACTGCTCCTATATCGGACGCCATATCTTGTGGACATAGTGAAAGAGGACGTAGGGCGAGTACTGAAACTAGACTCCATCGAGGCCGGCAAGGCATGGCTAGGAATGGACGTTCTGGTCTTCAACTCCTGGCATTGGTGGACCCATACAGGAAACTCTCAGGCGTAAGATCAAATTCGAATTAAAAAAAAAAAAAAAGAGTGTTTTCTGGGATTAATTACAACAAGGATGAAGAAGAGGTCGTGTAATTTTGCAGGTGGGATTTGATACAGGATGGGACGACACTGTCTCAAGACATGGACCGATTGGTAGCATTTTACAAGGGATTGACGACATGGGCCAGATGGGTTGACCTCAATGTCGATCCTACAAAAACAAAGGTGTTCTTCCAAGGAATCTCGCCTACCCACTATTTGTAAGTGTCAAATTTAGCCTTCAATCAATGATTCTTCCATTTTGGTTTGTTGTTAATGTTGAAAATCATTGAATCAGGGGGAAGGAATGGAATGAGCCCAAAAAGAACTGTAATGGAGAGAGTGAGCCGCTTACCGGATCGATGTATCCGGGGGGCGCGCCACCAGCTGTGGATGTTGTAAATAGAGTGTTGAGTAGGATAAAAGTGCCGGTTTACTTGCTGGATATCACCACTCTGTCTCAGCTGAGGAAAGACGCTCATCCTGCTGGTTATAGCGGCGAGATCTCTGGGACGGATTGCAGCCACTGGTGCCTTCCTGGATTGCCTGATACATGGAACCAGCTCATGTACGCGGCTCTTTTAACCATGTGAGCCTCAAATCAACTTACTTCTCTCATTTTTCAACCACACAAAATAAGGAACAGGTAACAGGTAACAGGGATGGTACACAGAATAGGAGCAGATGAATGGATAAGATAGTGTAAAAGGGTGGATTATTTGTGCCTGTTGTGATTACAAACATAGAATTTTAGGAATCAAACTTCTGGTTTATTCAATTTAGCTTCTACCCATTTGCCTCTACACCTTCATTTCATAGTGATCTACTTGTCAAATGAATTGGCTTTCCCAAACTCATCTCTGCAACCACCAGTCTTGTTTGCATTACTTTGTTGTAATCTTCTTCGCTGATTTGCATTTACTTGGATTGACTAGCGTCAAATTTATTCATCTACCTGCATTCTAATGGTTTCGAAAAAACGATCATAGCCAAAAGAAACAAAACGTCCAAGTTATGTTTAATGTTTGGTTTTGAACCGGTAGTTATAGGCTCACTAGAATTCATGGGAGAATTCCTTTACTTGGTATATTGTAACGACCCAAATCCACAGCTAGTAGATATTATCATTTTTGGGCTTTCCCTCGAGCTTTAAAATGCATCTGTTAGATAACTTTTCCATACCCTTGGAAATGGTATTTGGTTGGGGAGGAGAACAAAACACCATTTATAAGGGTGTGGAAACCTTTCCCTAGCACACGTGTTTTAAAGCCTTGAGGGGAAGTCCGAAAGGGAAAGCTCACAGAGACAATATTTGCTAGTGGTGGATCTGGGCCATTACATATATATTCTGGAACAAATCATATCCACGGCTTGTAGCAACCCATGTTAGTAGATCTCACATTGGTTGAAGAGAGTAACCAAACATTTTTTTATATGGGTACGGAATCCTTTCCCTTTGAGGCCAGCGTTCTTACTAACACTCGTTCTCTTTTCCAATCAATGTGGGACACTCAATCCACTCCTTTCGGGGCGCAGCGTCCTTACTGGCACATTGCCTCGTGTCCGCTCCTTCGAGGCTTAGTCTCTTCATTGGCATATTGCCTGGTGTCCAGCTCTATACCATTTGTAACATTTCAAGCTCACTGCTAGTAGATATTGTCTTCTTTAAACTTCTTTTTCGATAGTTTATCTCAAAGTTTTAAAACGCGTCTATTAAGTAGAGGTATCGGTAATCTCAATTTTGAGTTTGGTGCAAACCGTTTATTACTCAGCAGTCAGCAGTAGACCATCCGACAGCTTTTGGTTGGTGAGCTTGGCAGAATCTGATCTCTCAGCTTCCATATTGAATCCTCCAGCAAAGTGGAGCAGTAGAACACGTTTCCATCCAATCAGCAATTAAACTAATTTTTAAAAATTTAATTGGAGCTTTAAAATAATATTTTCCGAATGAAACAAATGCCGGAATTCCTTTTTTGCTTTTAAACAGCAAAGAAAAATTGGAAGTATTATGATACAAGAGGCGGTAAAATTTGGGGTAAGGTGCAGTGTCTCGTCAGCCATAGCAAATCCAGAGGCTTTGATTTCTAAGGAGTGGGAAACGACATGTCGACGCCAAAGCCTTTCGCTTTTACTCAAAGTTGATACGCCTTTTTTGTGGACTATGGTTCTTTACAGGCCGCAATCTGGCTTATGCACTTTCTCATGCTCCTCATCCATTTTACTTTTTTATATACAATGGCATGATATTGTCCACGGTGAGCATAAGCTCTCATGGTTTTGTTTTAGGCTTCCCAAAAAGCCTCATACCAATACAGATAGTATTCCTCAATCATAAACTCAAGATGTGGGACTTACTCCCAATAATTCTCAACAATTCAAAAGACTTGACCTAGAGTAGATGTAGCGTCAGTCTAGTCAGATGACTTGGCGTAGAGTAGAGACAAGTTAAATAGAGTTGCAATAAACAAATATGCATTCACAGGTGGCGTATATGACCAAGCAAGCTTAGTTTACGCATGAGTAGTTAAGCTCGGTCGGCGAAGGACAACCTTGCCTAAGGTTTGACAAAACGGTAAAATCAAACACAAAATGTAAATGGGACTTGAATTGCTCAACTTGTCATGAGCGTGTAAGATCATGACGTCACATGGTACGAAAAATACGATCGTGACAACTTTAAAACATTTGAAGTAGGGTTTTCTTAGTTTATCGTATAAATATCAATTTTAGCATATAGTTTTGATGATGATCAATATCTTGTAAAATAGTAATATTTATAAAAATGTGCTAAAAATTGGTGTTTGGTCTTAGTTGACTAATTGAATAATGAAGTTTGGCGGTTGAAGCAACTAAACACATCATTTATTATTAAGCGACAACGTGGGAGGAGGAGGAGGAGGAGGAGGAGGTGGAAGAAACAGCGGAGAAAACAAAAGACAAAAGTCAACAGTCACTCAACAACGCAGCTAAGGTTTGTATGGTTGAGGATGATGTTGTGAAGAATCTAATGATGGTGCTGGTCAGGTCCTCCGGGGCTCGATCTTGCTGCCCGGCGCTCATTTCCAACTTCTTTGGCAGCTTGATTCAAGGCCTCCACCATTTCCCTCACGCTTCTTTTCTGGATTACATCTTTACCCAAACGCCGCCCTTCAACCACCCACCACCTCCCACAAACAACCCATACCATAATAATCAACAACTTCACCGCCCTCCACATTCCTGATTCTGATCCTATTTCCCTCTTTCACTTCCCTCTCATCATCCCATTTTTATTTATAGCCTTTAATGAATGTGAATTAAGAATTAAGAAAATGATATAAAGATTTGGGATGAATATTGTCTAAGCTCACTGCTACTAGATATTATCCTATATGAGCTTATTTTTAAAACACGTTAATTAAGAAGAAGTTTCCACACAATACATGTTTTATTGTTTCATTTTCCTCTACTACTGATGTAAGATCTCTTTTACTTTTACGTATTAGAATGTTTACGAGTTAACTAATAAATTTAAAATAGAAATGAGATATTGTTTCTTAAGGAGGAAGAATGGTCAAATGTGATTGAAATTAAAAGGATGGAAATGGAAGAAAAAAATCCAAAATGTGACGCAAAACTTGAAGTAGTTTGGCTTTTGATACAATGAGTGGGGCTGATGCATGGGAAAAGACAAAGGATCTAACGAGGGAAGGGAGTATGAATACACCATCTCTTCCTTATTTTAAATTTTAATGGCTCATCTTCAAAACTCAATCCAAATGGTTATAATTCAACGAGTTAAAAGACATGTTTTCGATCAAATTTTCTTCGTTTTGTTATGGATAAGTTTTAAACTTTTCACCACGATTCGTACTCAATTATAAAGATGGTTACCAAAGTTGGGTAATAAAACTAGGTGGGATTTTGCTAGTGTAATCTTTGATTTAATGGGGTGGTTTTGTTTTTAAGATCTAATGTGTGTGACATATGAATTAAAATTAAAGTTTTTAGGTATAAAATGGATAAGCACATGTGTTGAGAGAGTTAGAAACTGCGGGCGTTGCATGCAATATTCTAAAATTGTGTTGCTTTCGATCCTAAAAATGGAGTTGATAATGTTATTTTTTTGTTAATGGATGTCCAGATTTTACCATTGCTTTATTATTCTATCTACTTTTTATTACAATGTTAAAGATTAAAACATGTCTACATATTCATTCTTATAATTAACTTAATTATGATATTGTAAATAATATGAAGCTTAATTTTTAATCTAATTTTCAAGATTTTAGTTTCATACCCAAATTAACGGTAAAGCTTAATCATGGATTTGATATACCAAATTCAAACATTAATGTCTCTTTTGCTGAGTTTAGTTTCACACACAAGTTTAGTGTACTCCTCTGTGTCCCCAACGACATGGTCAGTTTATTTACTCATTGCTTCAGAAAGGAGACTATTCACTAACATGGGTCATTTCAGCATGTTTTGTTTTCACTCACATGCATTCTAGAAAATTTTTAGGAAGTCACCCAACATAAAACTGGTGGAAGTAAGCATGCTAAACCATGAATTTTTATGATTCAACTACCAAAAAGAAACGTGCACCTTATTCGTATATACAATTAACTTTCAATTCTTTGTAAGTCTTTTTTAATCATTTTATCACTCTGATAGCTCTTATTGAGATGCGGTCTCAGTTCATTCATATACCCATATAATCCCAAAATCATTTAAAGGAGGGTTGGAATTGAAAAAAAAAATTGAATATTGAAAATTCATGTAGATAATATAAACTAAAACTTTTTAAATATGATAATAAATCATTTTTTATTATAATAGCCACCCCACTTTTAATTTAAACCCATTTTTCTGTTTTAGGCTAACCATTTCCTCTTTTTTTCCTTTTTTGAAACACTATTTAATGTCAACCAAAATAAAAAGATCAGATTTTTAAAAGCAAACATATTTTAATGCATCTTCACACAATTTTTAGACTACATTTTTTTTTTCTTTTAGATTTATACGATAATAATGTAATATTTATTCTCGTCCTTTACCAACCCAACTAACTTAAAATTTAAATCTAACCTCCACTTCATTTTTAAAAAAATAATTTTAAAAAATAAAATTAGATAAACTTTTGAAAAAGGCAAGACATTTTGACGATTGAAATAAATAAAATACAAAAATTTGAGAGCTTCATTCGTCAAATTATATATATTTATTTTGGCAGCCATGAGCGATTGGTCGGTCGGTTTTTTTTTTTTTTTTTTTTTTNATATATCTTAAAACTTAAATAAATAAAATGAGATTAGTACAAAAGTAGTTTAATTATTAATTAATTCACAAAAAAACCATCTCTAGTTAGCTATGTAATTAGTTCATTAAAGAATATTTATGCTAAAAGAAATTAGCTTAAGATCATAATAAACTTCTTAATGAAAAATATGGATAAATTTTGATATTTTTTTAATGAGTTCCGCACTATGTGACATCTATATAAGTTATGACTAAATTTACAATATTCATCTTTATGGTAAAATGTGAAGAAATGTTGTTACGTTATTGAATTATTAATATCATTAATCTCATGTGTTTGATATAAATTGATTATTTAAATAGAAAATGGAGAAAAAGTAGGCAAGAAAGTGAAAAGGAAGGAATATTGTTGGTTGGATTATGTGCGTTAATCAGATATACAAATCTCAGATAATTAAGGCGATTAGTGTAAAAAAAAGGCAACCCCACTTCCAAATTAGATATTAATTAATTTCATTCTACTATCGAGTGCTCTTAATCTGAGTTAATCCATGGCGTTCTCTGTTTTGCATTTCTAAAAATTTGAATGTAAGCCACGCAATATAGAAATTTAGAGATGAAAAAACAGAGGAGAGATAGATTTTATTGATGGGGATGATTCAAAATCAAAGCTGGATCAGGTGGTTTCCTTGAGATATGATGTTGATGTATTGGGGCAACCAGAAAAAACCCACAATCCAGAGGTGGGTCTCAGTGGAGAGCATGTATTGATGATTGGGCATTGGCATTTCTCTGTTTCTTCAATCAAATCAATCTGGAAATGCCCAATTCTTTTGTTATGCGAATTGAAGTGTTTTGGGGCCGTCTTCAACCTGGGGGTGTTTGTTCTACGAACAAAAACACACCCCTTACTCGGATGTGGTTGCTAATGATGGTGGGGGTCGGGGCCTCCGGGGCTGAGGCGGGTGGGTTTGTAGCCAAATTTCTTGGCGTGTTCATTCCCCAGTCGAGAGATTTCGGTGGCCATTCGGGTCAGTGCTGGGTTTGATTTGGTTGAGCTCTGACTCGGGTTGATCGGAATGGCGAAGAATCTGGCGATTCTGGTGATGGGCGATATTGGGATTATGAAGTTTGTGTTCTTTGGACCAATCAAGGTACGAGCTTGGAGTGTTGAAGGTGAAACGAGTAGGATGAAGATCAAAACGCAGAAACCCAGATGGGCCATGCTTGTTTTTCTTCTTTACAAAATGGTATGTAATTGAAAGAGAAGTGTTGAGAGAAGAGGTAACGTTTTCAGGGTTTCGCTTCTCCCTTTTATACTATTGTTTGGGTTTTTTTTTTAAAAAACAAAAATCATTATTATTATATTTAAAAATACATTGGAAACTTTTAACCATTTAAAAGATAATTAAAAAGTTTTATCAATAAGCTTACACAGTAGGTGTAGGTATTGTGTTAAAAAATATATACACCATTTTAAAAGTAACTTTTAACATTATTATAATATTTTTGTGAATAACAGACGAAAACTGTCTATCCACACCTCAACGATCATTAAAGTAATTGGGGTGGTGGATGAAGGATAAGGTTGGTGGAGGGAGGGTGAGGGGGCTTCCTTGGTCGAAGTGGATTCCATTTTATCTCTTCTCTGTTCTCCAAATTTGTTTTAAGTACTGAAAGGCGGTTTTGTCGGCTGTTTCCACCTGAACTTACTCGCCGTCTCATTAAATAAATTGTCTTATTCGCATTCAGTTTGGGCATATGGATATGGATGAATTACTTTTACTCCATTAACATTTGGTTAATTACAATTAGAATGGATAATCACTTTACAAACAGTATATCATCCATTCACGAGGGTCTACTTTTGGATAAATAAATAATTTGAACAGCAAGTGAGAAGAAAAAGGAGGGTGTGAGATCCCGTTGAGGATGAGAACGAATCATTTTTTTTAATAAGGGTGTAAAAATCTCTCTCTAGCAAATGCGTTTTAAAAACATTGTGGAGAAGCCCGAAAAGGAAAGTTCAAAGAAACAATATCTGCTAATGGTGGACTTGGGCTGTTACAAACTATATCAAAGCCGACACCTAACGATGTGCCAGTGAAGAGGTTGAGCCCTAAAGACGGGTGGACACGAGGCAGTGTGCTAGCTAAGACGCTGGGCCCAGAAGGGAGTGGAGTGTGGGGTCCCACATCGATTGAGAATGAGAGCGAAATATTTTTTATAAGAATGTAGAAACCTCTCCATATTTAGTTAACGTTGAGATTGGTAGGGTATAGGAAAGACCAGTGGGTGACTATTTATCATCTATGGATATATATGAGAGAAACTACAAATGTACTTCTAATTCTAATTTGTGTCTAGTTGATACTAAGGAAATATGATTTTCTTCAAACTACATCCAAAAGTCATCGGTGTGTGGGTGCCCCAATTCAATCCCCAACAGCTCAGAGTGTGAACATAACTGAAATACATTGTAACTCCAAAAGTTACCAAGAGCTCAGTTGTCATTGGAACAATAGAAGATGCATTCATAGTTAAGACACTCTTAGCATAATATTTACTCCTCCCTACAAAATGACAAACATCTAATGTTGCAACAATACACAATGAGATTGTACAATAAATACCTTCACTTCTGAGAATCTCAAGTTTGGCTGCCATTAGCAGAAGCAGTCCAGAATCTGGGTGGCCGCTCCAGAAAGGCAGGTGGGCGCTGGAACACCAAGGAAGCTGCCTTGATCAAGATACCAGCAGTGAGAGCCCAGATCACATAATTTTCATTCTCATATTCATACTCAAAAAAGTGTAACAGATAATTATATCCCATCCATTCCTTCTCCACTGCTCTTCTCTTCTCATCCTGCGCCAACTTCAATAAGTCACCAACCAGTTAGTCTAGTCTAATCAAAGTTAAGATCAAACAAGTATGATAAACCTTGAGGAACATTTCCAAGGGAGCATCAAATATTGCATCTACTTCAGCAGCACTTGGAGTGGGTTTGAATGCTTCCTTCCTAGATAACAGCCCAAGTACAGGAACTACAGTCATACCCTTCTGCTCAGACAGAACATACATGGTTACGAATTACGAACTTTCACAATGGTATGATATTGTCCACTTTGAGCATAAGCTCTCATGACTTTGCTTTGGATTTCTCCAAAACGCCTCATACCAATGGAGATGTATTCCTTATTGATAAACCCATGATTATTCCCTAAATTAGTCAGGACTCACTCGCAACCATCCGAAAATGCACAAGTAACAAGAGATAACGTCGGGCAGAAATGGTCAGATTAGCAGCAAAAAATGCAAAATGTGACATAAAAATTATACTCTTGCAGAATCAATAGACCTGGGGAAAGTAATTTGTGGTTAAACCAAAAGAACGCCTACACCTTCAATCAAATGGTCTTCCCTCAACCAAATGTTTTATCTAATCAAAATGTACAATGTTAAATGGAAACTGGAGAGAGGTACAGTTTTGATGTTATGATCAGGCGAAATAAGAAAAATTATGAAAGAAAAAGGGTTAAAAAGTATAAACAAAAACGAAGTATGGATTGTGCAGTGAATATGGTTCATGGACAAACATAATCTAAGCTCAAAAGTAAAAACAAAAAGGTATATATGAACCTTATTAACAAATGGTTCGAGAACAGCGACGACGTTAACAAGAGAAGGGGCTAAGCCAATTTCCTCCTCTGCCTCTCTCAATGCCGTCGCAACATCATCGGCATCACTCAGATCCCTTTTTCCGCCGGGGAGCGCGACTTCCCCTGCATCCCAAATATCAATCATCTAATCCTTCTCCTATTCTATTGTTCTATAAAGCAATTTCAATTTCACAAAGATGAATTAGGGTTTCGGAGCGAGACTGACCGGAGTGGGAAGAAAGCGTAGAGGCTCGCTTGGTGAGAATCACGCGGAGTTCGCCAATGTCGCTTAGGAAGAGACAGATGAGAACAGCAGCACGGTTGGTTAGTCGGGCTGCTGCCGGATCTGGCGGCGGCAACGTCGGAGACTGAGAAGAATTACTTGTGCGGAAATGTTCTGCCAAAGCCTGCAGTCTCTGGAGAACGTCTTCTCCAGAGCTTTTGGCGGCCATGGACATGGAGAATCAGGTTCGAAATTTTATGCGACCAATTGGGGATTTTACTAATTTGACTTTGTTTTAAATAAAAAATTACAAATTTAACTTTTTCAAAAAAAAAAGGAAGAAAAAGTATTTATTAACCTTTCTAAAAACATATTTAGTTTAAATTTAATTCAATTAATTAAGATATTTTAATTTCCTCCCTCAAAAAAAATGGAAGAACGTCGCTTGCGTTCGAGCGCCGGCAGTGGCAAGGTTTACACTTCAAAAGGCCTCCGAGCAAGGAGGCTCCGGCTGTCGGCTCCGACCGCCATTCAATTCTACGACATTCAGGATCGCCTTGGCTATAACCGACCAACTGAACCCATCGATTGGCTTCTTCAGAATGCCAAATCCGCCATTGATGCCCTCTCTCGACATTAGAAACAGAGGACGGCAAGCATAGCTTCCCTTCTATGGCTTCTTCCGTTCCGTCGTCGTCTTCTTCTTCCCAATTCCTGGCTTACCCACTTGAAAATTTCTTCCAAAATGTTCGATTTTTGCTTTTGTTTTTTGGAAAATTTTGTTTTCAGTTAAAGTTGCCAGAAATGAAGTTGTGTGATTCTGTAACAGGGCAACCTCTCTGTTTTGAGTCCAATGATAATGAATATCACGCCGGCGGAATTCTCCGGCATGCAGCCACCGTGTTCAAGTCAGAGCAATGCAATAACTGGGTTACCATCCTTTCCGATGTGGGAATAGCAGCCGCCAGGCGCCGGATGATTTTCAAAGGTGAATTTGGCGACCGTCGTAATTTAGAAATATTTTAAATTCAAATTCAGTTTTTTTACAAAGTGATTTAATCTCATATTTATTTTCTGTCCAATCATTATGTTTTGTTCTCCAGAAATTCGGTTTGCTTATGAATTGACATGCAATGATTAGGTTTTGTTGAAACATCTGTTTCAGATGGATTCTCAGAATTTCACGCGCCGCCGGATCATTGAAGTCAAGTCACAGAGGTGGTTTCTGACGGTGTTATTGCATCAGAACCAATAGCCCTTTTGTTATTCTTTTTCTCGTATTTTGCAACCAACACTCAATTTCTTAACATATTTTTTACCATCTGCTTTTCTCGAGGGAGATATAAATTTCAGTTCATTAATCCAAACTGTATTTTCCTAATATTCAAGATGATTGATCCAGCAATTTGTAATCATTCTATCTTCAAAATTTGATACTATGGGTGATTAATAGATTTTTTGATATGTTACCTACATTTTAATTTATAAAACCAAGAATTAATTAACATAGATTATGAGGGGTGGGATTATGTGTTCATGATGATGATGATAGTGGGGATAGAAGGCAGCAGCTTTTTTGTTTTCAAAGCTGTGAGTTTCTTAATATGCTCACCCATATTAAAAAAACAGTCTGAAACTCCCTCACACTCTTCATTCTGGCTTTCTTTTCTGGAAATCAACCCTCAATTATTGAGTCCTCTTTCTTAATTAAAAGCACACATAAAGGGGAGCCCTATTCTCCTTCTCCATCAATGGACCACTCACTCCCCCCTACCTCTATTTCCAATGAATTGTGTAAGTCCTGGTCCCGGCGAGGCTCGAACTCGCGACCTCCGGCTCATAAGACCAGCGCTCTAACCAACTGAGCTACGGGACCAGACGATGTTATTTTTGGTTATTTTACTTATTTTATTTTAAATAATATCCAACTCTGTTTCAATATTTATTTTGGATCCACAGACTGTCGACTGCTTCATTGTGCACTGAACCAATTGCTGCAGCGCTGCTATTTTTACTTCTACATATCATCACCTTATATTGATTGTGTCCCGTCATCTCCGTTATTGGATCACGAACTATTATGGTATATAAAACTCAAACGGCCCCTATTTTAAACGAAACATTTCAAAATTTAAGAACATAATTAACATCTACTCGATATTTATTTATTTATTTTTGTATAATTTAACCCATTTGTAAAGTGGTCAACTTGATGTGTTATGAGACTTCAGTCTAATGCTTCCACGATTCCGAGCTTAATTGAACATATATTACAAGTTTTTAATATCTAAATATAATACAATGTTTTGATTTGGCAGTAAATTGAAGGAAATCCGATGGGTGATTAAGAAATTAAATTAAAAATAGAATATGGATTGTGTATGATTCTCCAAAACCAAAAAAACATTAAAATATGCAATGTGTTAGAGTAAACCCAGCTGTGATGATATAAAATAAATGAAGATTTTTGAGAGGAAAATCAGATTTAATTAATTACTCCTTTTGGTTTTAAAATTTAAAAATAAAATAAAATAAAAAAGATTCGGGGATTTTTGAAAGAAGATGGTAGTGTGGTGTGGTGTGATTCTGTTGATGATTAGATAAGATTGGGTGTCTGTGATAGGCCATGTGAAGTGTGAAGCCATTTTGGTGCCAAGAAGAAGAACAGAGGAGAGAGGGAAGCCCCCACCTCCTCACCTAACACAATCTGACATTGATTTTTATGCGAACATGATTAGGGATCACGTATCTCTACAATGGTATGATATTGTCCCTTTTTAGGGATCACGGATCTCTACAATGGTATGATATTGTCCATTTTGAGTATAAGCTCTCGTGGCTTTGCTTCCGTAGAAGGCAGATAGTATTTCTCACTGAGTTCTTCCACTAAATCCCAATAATTCTCAACAATCAAGCTATCATAGTTTCTTCCATTTTTAATATTTTACTACTTCATTAATTTCCAAAATATTTTTTAACATATTAGAGATTAAATTGAGAGAAGAGACGAAAATATATATTTAGTTCGAATTTTTTAATTTATGGTTACTTTTTTTGGTAAGAAAATAAATTTAATTTGTAAGTATGTGGCATGCAACACAAACAAATATGTTTTTGTTGCTTATTTTTTTAGGGCTTTAATGCTATATTAGCAATTAAAAGGTTTAATAAACTTGTTTTTCATTAATTTAATTCAATTTATTTATTGAAATTCATTTTTAACCAAAATAATTTGAATAACATTTAAATAATAAGTTTTGAATGGTATTAAAATTTAATTATTGTGGAAGTTTTATTTTATTTGATTTTTTTAATCAGCATTTTATGTTAAATAATATTTATTTGTCTACATATGAAACAAACCCCATGAGTGAGTGTTGGTGTTGAATATTAATTGAGGTGGACAGACTAGCTCCTCATAACTTCCATATATTTTCCTCAAAAAACACTAAACTTCCATATATAAAAACATAGTAATTCTCAAGATTCTCAATTTTATTTCAAATCTAATTTCATTGCAAATAAATCATCAATTAAATACAAAATCATTAATCTTAAATTCAATTCTTTTAATAATATATATTAATCTATCAAACACCAATTAAAATTCAAAATTCAAACTAGTTGAGACATGTTCAAATTGTTTTAGTTAAGATTATTCTTAGATATCAACATGAGTTCTCTGTCTCCTAAAAATGCTTAATCATAGATAGTTATCATCGATTGTTTTAAGAATTTTCTTAGTCATTTATTCAAATATCACTCTCATTCAGATATGTGACGGGTCTGGACTAAATGGAAATGAAAAAGAGTGTAATAAGTTATGTGTGGGCAGGTAAATATTGAGTATATTGAAATAGAAATAAAGGGAGGGGAGACCTAGTCCTTAACTATTACATGCAATAATAAGAGTAAGAGAGAGGGATTGAAAAAACAGTAGAAAAGGTATGAATAAAAATGGCAAAGATTTTCTGAGATTTGAAGTCAGAGTGGGCAAGGAACAGATGCGTGAGCTGAGCTCCTCCTCCTCCTCCATTAATGGCCCTTTCTTGTTCTGCTTCTTCTTCTGGCATTTGAATTGATTTGAATTGAATTAAACCCAGAAGCACAAGCACAAGAAGAAGCAGAAGCAGAGAGAGAAACAAAGGTTGCGATGAAACCGAGGAAGGAAGCTGAGGAGAAGATGTGAATAAACGGCCTCAAATTCAGTGCTTTTCAAAAACTCTTCCCTTCATACATTCTCTCCCTCCTGCAACATCCAACACTAATGATTTTCCCTTTCCCTGAATCTTGGTGCCAATTCAATTCCTTTTTTTTTTTGTTTTTTAAATTTTGATTACCCGTTTTCCAGATTTTTCTCTCTGTTTATTTGGAAATTCTAGATTCTTGTTCATTCATTTTCGCTCTTTTCCTCCACTTCTCCCAAGATTTCATAATCTTTTTCCACCATTTTTGGATTCTCCCTGTTTATTATATAAACAACGCCCAATTTCCTTCTCTTCCTATTCTCTTTAATCTTAATCTTTTCTTTTTCTGCTGTTTCTTTACAGCCCAATCGACTCAAGAATGTGAAATTCTGTGCCCATGAAGAAAACCCACCCCAAACGACACCGTATTCCCAGGAGAGGACCTGGCGTTGCAGAGCTTGAGAAGATTTTAAAGGAGCAACAAGGCGGCGCCGACGGCGGCAACGGCGACCAAGATCAAGCCGACGTTTCATCCCTACCACCCTCTTTTTTCCAACATCGCCGCCGCCACTCTCCGAGTAATACTCCCTCCTCCTTAAACCCTCCCCGCCCTCCCCCAACCCCACCTCCTCCCCCACTTCTTCCACCACCGCTCACACGCGATTACGCTTCATGGTCAAATCTTCCCTTGTTCCCAACTCTTGATTTTATTCCCCCGGCCTTGCCAACCCCAACCCCCGCCGTCGCCGCCGTTGAAAAACCCTTGTTTCCAACAACCAGAAAATCCGACGCCCAAATCAATTTGCCTCCACATTTTTTCCCTACTTTTCAATATTCTGCCTCCTCTCACAATCTAATGGTGAGGCAACGTTAAATTTCAAAATCTTCATAAAGCTTTCATTTTTATTTTTTATTTCATGTAAATATATTCAATTTATGCAAAAAGTTCCAAACTTTTTTCAGATGAATATCATTCCAGGATCTGCCACATCGCCGGCGGCCAGATATTATCGTCAAATAGAGCACCCTTCAAGCCAAATATCAACACAATCCAACAACACATGGACCTCACCGGAGGAACAACAAAAGGCAATTACTTCTCACCTCTTTTTTTTTTTTTCTTAATATTTATTTTATTTCCAATCATAGAATTAAAAAACTCCAAGCTTATGGTTAAATTTTCTCTAAACATCTTTGTTATTAAATACATAATTTTGGCACCTATATTAGGATACAAGAGAATAATGACACTATATTGGCTAATTAACATATCAGTCTTTCTAATTTTTTTAGAAAGAAGATTTGATATGATTTGTTCAAGGCTAATTAAGAAAATGGATGAACATTTAAAATATTTAAAGTGAGAAAAAGGGAATAATATTAATAATGATAATAATAATTCACAGATGGTAAGTGCAAAGAGGGTGAGACCCTTTTTGGATGAAGGCCATAGGGATCCAAATGCTGAGACCAGAGCTCCATTTTTCACAAACATGGCCACCAAAGAGTCTTCTTCGTCGTCTTCATCGTCGTCGTCTTCTTCCATGGACATGAATCGCTCTCCATTCGATCTCGATTCAAACTCGAGGTACTCTTCTTTCTTTCCAGATCTCTTTATTATTTTAATGAAAATTTCGGTAGATTTGGTTAATAAAAGTGTTCATAGACACAGCTACAGTATTAAAAACCAAATCTTTTTACAAAATATAACGGAAGAAAGCTATTGTTTGGTTAAATCTTTAAATGTTAGTTTAGAACCCAAAAATATTTTGCAAATAATAATGTAAAATTTAGAAAAAAATATCAAAATAGATTCATATCAATAATTTATTGGTGATTTGGTTTGAATTTGACGTTGAATTTGTGTAAAGAGGTACAAAGAGGGGGTTTGGAGGGGAGTTAATGAGGTGCAGCAAAAGAAGTGAAAGGTACCAATTAGCAGGAGAAGTCAGCCATTTGATGGCATTGGGATCTTCTTCATCAGCTCCAAATGAAGTTGCAGCAGCATTCAATATCCATCACCCCCAAGTAAGAAACATCCATCCATCCATCCATCATCATCTTCATCATCATCATGTTCATCTTCATAACAAATAATTTTGACTTTCTTTTTTTGTTTAATTTTATTAAACCCACCTTGGGAAAGCTTTGAATTCCATCCATTAAACCCTAAACTTAATTAGGCAACCAAATTTCAATAAATCCAATCAATCCAACCAAAAACAAACACCCAACTCACAGCTACAAAATAATAATAAGGAAACTTTTCATTTTATTTTCTTTATACTACGACCAATTTGATGATATTTTTATGAAATTAACATGTGAAGAAATGATTTTGAAGGAAACCATGGAGGCTTCACAGTATAGAGATGGAGGAAGTGCCTCAGATTACAACAAAGTTACATTTAACTCCTCCTCCTCCTCCTTATATGAATCAAAGTTAAAGGGTAACAAAGACATTGTGATCGGCTCTGGATTTGAAGTCGAAGCCGAACCCGGAGCGGAAGGCATCGATCTAAGTTTGAAGCTGTAATTGCTGGAGAAGTAGGTTAATGTTTGTTTAGAAGAGAGATTTGGAATCTGTTTGTACCCAAAAAAAAATATGCATACATACAAATTAAGGTTTTTAAATTCAAATATTTATTTGTAGTTTTAGTTCTGGAGAGTTACATTTGATTATGATTTAAACTTTCACGGTTTTTAAGGTTCTTTTATACATTTATGTACTCTTAATCATAATCAATCACTATAGAAACATAATCATTAATATATAGATATACTTTAACAAACTTAAATGAAAAAAAAATGAGCATCAAAACTGAAAGAAGAATGATGATATGCATAGATCAATCATTTCATGGTAGCAAATTGGGAGATAATGTGAGCTTAAAGAACAATGTCGTTAATGTTACATGACTGCAAGCAACGTACGAACAAGTGGAAGCTCCGCAGCTTGAAACCCAATGGAAGACTTCAACCCAATAAACAACTTCGTGTTGTAGAGGGATGATAAAAGTGATGGGCCGAAGCCTGTTAGGCACCCATGAAGGAGATCTGGTTACCCCCAACAAGTTTGGAACCCCACATTTAAATAAATTTAAATCTATTTAATCCTAGTTTAAGAGTGTTAAATCTTATTAAACTTTTAATTTTATGTTCATCTTCAAATTTCAAACTTATGTAATAATAGGTCATTTTCTATGCAAAAGTTCAATTTAGATTCATCATCTCCATGTGGGATGATTCTAAAATAAAGGATTTACATATAAAATAAAAAAAAACTTGGTTTGCATAAATTAATTTTCAAAATAATAAATAAAATTAAATGTTCTAGGATTGATTAATAAAAAGCTCCAAATGTTTTTTACTCCCAATTTTTGTATATAAAAAATATATATATAAAGTAATATTTTGAGTATTTTCACCACAATTTAACAAAATCACAAGAACAAGAATGAACAGCGTAGCATACCTGCCATTGTTCGCAGCCAGCGTAGGTACGAAGCTAACCACAGCGTTCAGCAACAAAAAGAAAATACAGCCGATTAGATCCATGAGAGCTGTTGTTCAGAGAGTCGCCTCTGCAAGCGTCGAGGTCTCTTATCTCTCCCTCTTTTTCCCTCTCTATGCATTTCTGAGTCGCCGGTGTGAGATACTGTATTTCGCAGGTCGATGGCCGCACCGTTTCAGAGATTGGGCCGGGCCTCCTTGTGCTCGTCGGCCTTCATGATTCCGACTCCGAATCCGACGCCGAATACATGTAATCTACTCTTCCCATCTCTCTTTTCTATACTAATTCCATGCTCGATGAAAGCATCTTTTGTTATCACAAAGCTACTTCCTCCTTTTCAAATTGGGTTTCAGATGCCGTAAGGTCCTAAATATGAGGCTGTTCCCAAATCAGAGTACCGGCAAAGCTTGGGACTTAAACGTAATAATTATATATACACTCCTTGCTTTCCTATTCCGAAAAGCAAAAGCTGCGGGATTTGCTTTACCATTTTCCTTGATATTTGTTGCAGGTAATGCAGAAAAACTACGAGGTTCTATTAGGTAAGTGAAACGAGGTTCTCTTCAAACTTTGTTCCTTGACTGTGAGCGATAGAGTCAATCCACTTATTAACTATACTCGGTGGATGGCAACCAGTTAGTCAGTTTACACTGTATGGAATGTTGAAGGGCAACAAGCCGGACTTTCATTTGGCAATGCCTCCCCAAAGAGCCAAACCCTTCTATGCTTCTGTGGTCGAGAGGTTCGGTAAATACTACACCCCAGATGCGATAAAAGGTAATCTATGCTTCTTTCTTCCCCTAATTTCAAGTTCAGTCTCTTCCAAAGAGTGTTCTGAATGTCGTCTATGTTCCCTTCTCCTGTGGGCAGATGGAGTGTTTGGAGCAATGATGAAGGTAATCTCACTATGCTCAGTTTTGAATTCCAAGTAAGCTCGCTATTTACTGGATTATAAAATTCTGATATTTTGGTCACTTATGTTTGAGAAGGTCAATTTGGTGAATGATGGCCCAGTCACAATGCAGATCGAGTCCCAACCGTCTAAGTAAGCAACTCAACCAGTTTATGAGCCCTTCTGCCTGCTGCTGGGTGTTCTGGAAAATGGTAACAGTGATTTTCGTAACTTTCATTTCAGGAATATAGTTGAAGCTTCAGAAGGCTCGTAATAGGTTACTATTGAATTCTACAATTTAAGATCTGGCAGCGATTCTTTGTCGGCTTACAAGCTGAAGATTTGCTCGATGGGATGACAGAATTCTTTTCATCTAATAAGTGGAAATGTCCTTTCGTTGGTGCTATCTACTAATTTCTACCAGTTGGCTGTGGGGTTGTGTGCTGATCTACTCCTATGACAATATCGAAATTTGTTTCTCGTACCTTCCGATTTTAGAGATCAGAGAGCCGCAAAGGCTTTGCTAAGAACCTTTGATTGGCTTTAGACCTATTCAATTCTAATCCTCGGTGCTTAAACTTACAAATGTCAGCAAAATCCAGACTCAATAACCAGTATGAACTAATTTACAAGATGCAAATAAAGTGCATCGTTGTCTTTGTATTCTCTGCAAAGACTTTTGGAGGGTGGTTAGCTCACGTAAAATAAACCCGTTATGAAGCATGAAGCAAAAAATTTTAATGTATAAAATATCCGTACTTTTGAATGTACGATGAGCATTGAATATCCTAATCAAGTGGGCGGAGCACATTGGACTAATGCTATATGATCTACTCAACTTAGTTAAGATAAACTCTGAAATGGGAAATTTTCTAACCTGTACATGACATATCTTCATTATGCGAAATATCTCAAAATATTACTTTTCTCTTCATCTACCATTGACTTCGACAAGAGGATCGCTGCTGCTGCTAATAGGTCTTGACATGCATATTATGAGATTTCTGAGAGTAAACATCCCAAGAAGTGATTTCATTCGAGCCCTATGATCTTCTGGAGAGGATTGTTGCAGCTACAAATATGGCCTCTTTTGCACACGAGGAAATTTCCAACTGCCTGCGTTATGACATTTATCTTAAGAAAGGGTAGACATGAAGTCGAAAATCTACTTCATAAGATTTTAGTATATGTGATGCAACAAGTCAAGACCCAAGTTAGAAAAATCAACCTACATCCTCGAAAGCCAACTTGAAAATAGCTAGATCATGACGTGATAGATTCAATCCTCTCAACTCTGACATGTTGCATTGAAAAAAAAAAAAGGAAGAAAGGAGAACCTAAATCGCCACTACTAAGATAGCAGTGATGCTAGATATATTTTTCAGAGGTCTCACTCGTGTTAAATGTAACTCCACCTTGTCCCTACCAATTCTGTTGTTTGGACCTTCAGTTTCCAGATTTAACAGGGTTCATGGAGCTCATAGCAATTAAGGTCTCATATAGTTGTTTTAGGACTGATTGTAGTCATCGTCTATAAGGATAAGACGAGAACCAAATTGTCATGACCGAAACTCGTAGTAGCATAGTAATCAGAGGTTTTTCCAGTATCGACAAAAACAGAAATAAACATGGTGAACCACAATGTAAATACAATTAAATTTGAAGTTAAACTACAAATTGACGTTCAGTTGTCACGCTTGCAAGGGTCGTGCATTAGACATGGAGAGACACATGGATAGTGGAATTCCATTCACTTCCAGCGGCAATACCAAAAGAGCAGAGGAATGGTTCCTTAATTAGGCAGAAATATGCTGACGTGAAATATAAAGCTTGCCCGTGGGCAGGCAAACGTCTAAGCATAGACATATTGGCCGAGACACACACACACATATATATATTATGTTTGACAAGTCATAAATAAAATGCAGCCAAATAACATGGAGACAGAAAGACAATGGAATCCGTATAAGATAAAAGATGAGAAACTTACTTGTCCAATTTCCGCAGGCAATTAAAAACTGATATCAAATTCTTGCAAGTTTCCACGACCGAACCGCCCGCCAGTTGTTCTTTGGAATCGGGGAGGCCTTCACCCATTTGCTTAGTGGAGAGAAACAGAAAAGCCTGAAGAATAATGGCCAAACTCAGTAAGGTTCCCGAACTAATTATGGCCTCTACTAACTACTGCCAATAGATTACAAGCTAATACACATAACATACGATAAGACAATCATTTAATCCAGAAGGTGCATGGCAGCAACTATATCTCTTAGTACTTTCTTCGCCCCCCCCCCAATAATAATCATAATGTTGATAAGGAAGATATCCGCTGAAAGGTCTATGCTAGGCGTTAAGGTTTAAGAGAGCACATGAAAGCTCTCCAAATAGCCAAAAGATAAAAATAAAAGAGAGCGTATTACTTTAAGTGTTGGCAATAACTGCCTTAAGCGATGCATGAAGCTGGAATCTTTGCCCAATCCCCAACCATCTCTTCAGTCCACCAAAAATCTAAAAAAGTTTAAAGCCAGAAGTAGGATTTTCAGTGTAGGGACGGTGACCATTTGAAACCAGAAGTTTCCAGGGCTGAAGAGAGTATACGAAATAATAAAAAGTACCCCCACTCAAATTTCCCAAAGGTTCAAAGAAGTACAGTCATTAATGAGGCAACCCAAGTTTTCTCAATCAGCTGGCTGCACACTAAACACATCTACGAGGGTAAAGAACCATGGAAAGTGTATTTTTGTACTCTCTAATTTGCACTACAAAGCAATACTCTTCGTAATTAAGAGGCACGAAGGCCTATGCACACATCTATATATGATCTTGTTATCACTTCCGAAGATTTAGTACCAAAAAGTTCAGGAAGTTGAATAAAAAACGATGATTATAAATCTATAATGATATGTGAACCTTTAAAATAATCCAACAGATATTTAGCATAAATTGAAAATTGAGAAACTATATAATCTCATTCAAGTACTCATGAAGAACTAGTCAATAGAACATGGATTATCATGTTCCCACAATGGGTCCTTAACAGCTAGTATGAAAAACCTTTTCACTAAGTATTGATGAAATTTATCTCATTTTACAAGCAGAAAGCACCGACAAGACAAGAAGCTGTCAACATTGTAAATAAGAATTTCAAGCATGCAGCAAAGTCATCAAAGCAACCATTAGCAGCATTGCAGTGGGTCCAATTACAATTGAGTTTGTTATACATGTGACGAGAAGTGAATCACCTGAAAACCATGTGCTAATAAAAGATGAATTGCATGTGCACCAATCTTCTTAGTAATACTTTTAGCACTGGAGCTGTTTGAAATACACTTCAATACTCCAGAGAAAGTTGCATCTTCTGCAGGAACATTAGACCTCCTAGTACGAACAGAAGGCTGCAAATTGCAAAATACATTAATAGCTGTATTGTTTAATATTTTATGTACTGTGTGTGTGTGTATGTTAGATAATGCGCCACAGCACCAGTACAATCGAAATTATACTCGGTAATTATTGCAGACACTTAAAGAAATAATTTGGGCTAATATAATCAAATACATCTAAAATAACCTGAGTAGGAACATTATTAAGTTACTCTGACGGTGCAGATCAAAGATATACCTTGGAGATGTATTTCCAGAAAAATTGCACGATTATTTCCAGTTTCCATTTTGAGTCCTTGAAGGCCTGCAAACAAAAAATTGCAAGATCATAATACTATTAACACGTTGAAGAACTTGAAGCTTAGGACAAAAAATAAGGTGAAAAGGCCTTGAAAAAGTTGTATGCAAACTGACAAGGAAATTCATTAGTTAGAGAAAATAATCATGAAGTTAACAGGGGAAGCATATAGATATTTTTGCTGCGTTGACAAATGAACCTCCAGTCTACACAACCTATGCATGACTCAGAATATCATGCAAGGAAAACAAGCTGTATAATGTTTCTCTATCACTTGCCACTATATGGTTCACTCTTACTGATTGGATAAATTAAGAAAAGCATATAGTTCCAAGCAAGAGAAGAATAAAATTTGGTGATGCAACCTGAAGAAATGGTGACAGAATGTTTTTATCATATGTCAGTTCATCTTGAATAATCTCTGCGAGCGGGGTTCTGAAATCCCACCAAAAATATTTTTAGAAAATAATCCCTGTTCTAAGAAGAGAGAATATACTGCAGGAAAAAGAAAATAACGAAACTAGTACCTCACACCATCAGCCCTTGTAGTATGACCTAGCATATCTGCATTCTTTTTTGAGGAATCAAGCTCCATTACCTATGCCAGTTCTCCATTCAGAGCAGTAATAAAAAATAGCAATACTTGGATGACCAAATTGCCAGAATACCTACCATTACCATGAGTTTCAGCGTGGCAGCACATGTTATCCTTCCAAAGTGAAGAAACGCAGTGGCCAAAGCAGTATCAATAGCTTCATGTTCTTTCACCATAGAAGTCCCAGAATATGGGACAGCATTGTCATATTCAGCAAGATATTGACCCAACCCACACAGGGTGGTCACACAATCCTTCATTAATCCTTTGTAGTTCATTTTCCTTGAACACTAAAGAAGAAATAGAATTTAAATACAAGCAAAATAGGGGCTTCCAGCATGCAAGTTGGTAGACCAAAAAGAAGCTTCCATTGTAAGTCAATACAATAAAATGGAGAATCGACATGTGAATCATAAATAATAGTGCTACAGCAGGGTGTACAAATTGTTGACATCATACCAGAATTGTGTTAAGCAAAGACTCCCGTACAAAGCTCCAGATCATGCTTTCTGCATGCGAACAAAATTCTTAATTACCTAGCCTTTTACGAGGGGATGACTTACGGACATAGTAGGTTACCTGTGTACATTTGGTTTCGAGGCACAAAATCTCCTTCAAGGACACTGACAAGATAATGAAACAATAACATGTTACTTAGGACCTGCAACAAATTTAAGAAAAGTAGTTGGCAACGAGACTAGAGAAATGATTAAAGCTGCTTAAATTTCCAATCATCCCCTTTTAAGTTGTATTATCACTTGCAAGAAAAAAAAAAAAAAAAAAAAAAAAAAAAAAAAAAAANAGGTCCCCTCGTGAATTCATAATTGTGGTTGCACTAACTCTTTTCAAAGACAAAGCAAGGAGAAAACCTTGGTGTCTGGTGCTTGGAAATTTTCAAAATCGGAGACTTCAGCAAGGCCTTGCAGAAGTAGATGAAAACCCTGCGCACCACAGAAATTCATTGAAGACTGAATAGTACATGCAGGAAGGATGAATTCCACGAGCATGTCAATTCAATACTTCGAAGTTACAGTACATAGTCAACTAGCTCAATCTAAATTTTCTTTCAAACTTTAAAAAAAAAAAAAAAAAGAAAAGAAAAGAAACTAGATGACAAGCACTTATAAGTTATATCAGTAAACGTGGTGCAATCTAGAGATCATTCAATCAGGCAGACAGTGTTATAGGGGGAGTTTGGAAGGCAAAACTGACAGGGGGATCAATTAGTCCGCCAGTGAGATCATATGCGGTTGCCCTCTCACTATCTGAAATGTCAGTGCCTAGAACAAATGGACTCCAAGCCTACAAAAGAAACACAACAATTACTCGAAAATGAAAACAAAGTGATTTAGAGATTGAACACACAAAAATGTAATGCTAGTAATACCTCCTGAAGCACAACTAATTCATGGGGCATACTAGATTCACTGGCATCCGTCATATACACTCTAGGGAATTCCTGTAGTAAAATAAAAGAGTCAAACTCACACATAATGCAGAGAGAGAAAGAGAGTTTGCTATGTACAAACCGATATATGGAAAAGGGATAGCTCTGAGTACCAAGTCTAACTCGTTCAAAAGCTGGCAACTTGTTGTAATCAGTTCGAGGGAATTCCCGAACCTCAAGATTTTGAAAATTGCTTCACACATTTTGCTTCGTGACAAAATTCCATGTAATTACAAGGTCAGGTCAGCATGTTAGAGAAGATTATTATTACAATTCCAATATGTGATTTGAAAGAGGAAGAAGAAGTTTACAATGTCGGTGGCGATTTATTTTCTGGCAAAAGTGAAGCCGCACGAACAGCTTCGAGAAAAGCAATTCCTGATTATGAACATCTTGATCAATGCAACGAAAACAAAAACAAGTAATCTTCTTCCGACTGATACATTAGGGCTTCCAGTGAAAAGAAGGATTTTATTTTCAAATTAAGCACAACTGAAACATACTCCACAAAGAGTATTCACTAAAGAGTCCTCCAGATCATCAGAAGAAAATCGATTGCTCTTCTCATAGTTCCGAGCAGTTTTCAGAGTCCAAACAGAAATGAACAAAACTCAAATTCTAAAATGAAGATCGTACTGTCATCGTCGGCGTCTCGAGTGTGTTTAGTAGCTTCGGATGCGTCGAGAATAGCCAAGGTATTCGCCTCGATCGCACCTCGAACGCCGCTGCTAGGTTTCTCCATTACTTTGCCGGCCTCCGGTGGAACTGCTAACCAAAACGATAGCGAAGTTCAAAAGGAGAGGGCAGACCGGCCCGTGCTGCTAGTTGTCCCGCCAAATTCCCAAGCGGGGAATCCAGAAACCCAGAAATGAAAATGTATGTTTGAAATCTTGTGATTTGATATTAAATGGAAATGGAAAAGAGGCGAACGGTTTAAATCGGTCGAGGAGTGTTCAAAAACCGGTCCAAAACGAAAACCGAACCATGTGGACAGAGAATCGAGCCCGACCGGAGCACTTGCCTGGTTAGAGTTGATTGAGCTGAGTGTAAACTGAGTTGGGCATGTGAGACTTAGAACACAAATGTGCCACACCTACCATTAAAGTAAGTTGCTAATTAAAACTTGAGTCATTACTTATACCAGCGATATATGTTCAAGTTTCCGACTTCCTTTTTTAAAAATATTTTGAAATTGATTAAAAAAAAAAAGTAAATAATAAGTAAGAGTATAGAAAATTAGAAAGTTAATAAGTAAAAGATTTACTAACTAATCATACATTGTAAGAAGCTTATGATCATATTAGCGGTCTTTGTACATTTTTAATCTCATAACAACTGTCGCTGTTCAACGTAAAATGAGTATATATATATATATATACACATATGTATATATATACACGCCGATCTTCATCTTATTTTCCCCCTTCTTGTTTCTTGTCCTTCTCGAGCGACCTTTTATCTTATTACTTTTTTTTTTTTTTTCCTTGTATCTAATAACTTATTGGATTGTTACATCACAACAATAAAATAAAATAAAAATTACACAAAAAAGAAGGGAAAATGAGTAAAGAAAGAAACCAACCACCAAATATTGCAGTTACGAAATTCTGTTGGGTGAAATTTTTTTAGTGGGGACATGTCAGAGTTTCCTGTCGGGTTTTCTTGTGGTTGTGTCGGGCGGCGGGAACCGAATGAAGGAAGAACCGTCGCCGGTGCGGACTAAATTGGGTAATAACTGAGGTATTGGGGATTCGGAGTGCTGGTCGAAACTAATGAAATTAGTGGAGGCGGCGTTGTAATAATCGACAAGGGTGGCGGGGGAGGGATCTGGGTGGTGGTGGTGGTTGGTGACGGCGGCGGCGGCGGCGGTTTTGAATTTGATTTCTGATTGGAGGAGGGCGTTGTTAGTGGTGGTGGAGCTGCACTGTCGAGGCTGGGTTTGGTAAAAGACCTTGGAGACAACTACTTCGCCGTCTTTTTCTTCCTCGTTGTTGCCGAGGTGGTATTGGTGCATCACCCAGTTGGTCTTTTCGGGCTTTCTTTGCCGGCCGTAGTTGGTGTAGAGTACAAGGATTTTCTTGAATCCTTTCACGGCGCCTCCGACCAAAACGGGTCGGGTTTTGCCCGTCTTGTGCCAACGTGTCTCGTTGCCTTCCTCGTCGGTGTGGACTTTGCGGCGTTTCCTTGTTCCGGTTGTGTACGCCTTCGATGGTCGATGGAAAAAGTGCCGGATTTGCCCGTCTTTCCTTACTCCTGCCCAAGTATCAAACATTTTCTTCACTCAACTTTTATATTTAATAAATCAATTAATTAGAGATATCTAAAATAAATAAAAATTCAATAATCTATTAACTATGAAAAATTTATGAGCCTACATAAAAAAAAAAAAAAAACACCCATTTTCTAAATTCAGAGGCTACTTTACAATCTTAATTAAAACAAGTAACATTTTAGTAACCCTAAACAAACACGACTATCTACAATGATATGATATTGTTCACTTTGATCATAAGCTTTCATGGTGACTCTAGCTGAGGTAGACTTTCATCATCCAACAAATTCACTGCAAATATAAGCTAAAATTAAAAATTAGAGAGCTTCAAATTTAAAAATTATAAGTTCATAATAAAAATTTGAATAGTTTTGAAATGGAAGAAAAAAAATCATAATAAAATTTTAATTTAATTTTAAAATTTTGTTATATTTATAATAATATCCGTAATAAGTTTTAAAAATTTGGATTTGGTATTTAATAAGGCATTAAATTTGTAAAAATTTAGAAGATGGTACGGTACCTGGAAGCTTCTGAGGGTGAGTATAGCAAATCCCATTTTCGCCTTCGAGAGTAGGGATGAACTCATCAATAAGGGGATGAAGCTTACGAGAATCAGAGATGGCCTTAGCCTCTAAGTGCTCGAGAATTTCTTGATCGGTTGGGTCAAATTTGACTCCAGCTGGCAGCCCAGGAAGATCATGAATCCCAGCCTTGAATTCAACATCATTTAAATTCATTCAACTAAACCATCAATAATAATGATGATGATATCAATTTATTGACGTACCTGGTCTTGCAATTGAATGGGATGCCCACAGGATGGGCATCGGAGGGGTGCGGGGAGGACAACCGAGGCTAATTGGTGAAGAGAGGCAGACGACTCGTCGTCGTCCGACCCACTGCACCAACTCATGATGTCTCCGCTGCTTTGTGTTTATTATTGGAAGCTAAGGTAATCCCCCGTCCAACATAAGAACAAAAAGGAGCATATGATTGACTTCCTTCCGCTTTGGCTTCGCCTATTATTTGTGTTCTTCAACTTTTAACACCCAACACAACAACCACCTCGTTCAGACATGTCGGGGGAAGGAATTTTCCTTTTTTTTTCTTCTTTTTTATGAATTAATTTTGCTTCCAAGCTCTCATCTTGAGAGAGATTCGGTTAGACGTAAAAAGAGAGAAGGAGAGAAGAAGGAAAACAAAAANATAGGAAAAAGGTTGCTTCGACGTCAAGTCTCCTCATGCTTGCGTATCTACACATACATATGACACCATCAAATTACTCATTATATACCAATAATTTTGGTTCAAAAGATAAGACTTTTAAAGTCTTTAAATATGTTTCGAAAAAAGAAATAATTCACATAAACTCTCGTGTTTTTTATTTTTGTTTCTTCAAAATCAATTGAAATAGTATTTCTTACTAATAAACTCATGATCTCTCAATAATCCCCGACAATCCTCCTTTTAAACAAAATACACTATAACACCTCTCCTGAGATTCTTAGTTAGCCAATGTGAGACAAAACAAAGTATACTATAGAGTATCTCTCTCCTTCTTTGGAGCTCTACATAAGTCATGATTTAGGGAATGAGCATGAGTTTATAATCAAATAATACACTCTCTATTGGTATGAGAGCTTATGCTCAAAGTGGACAATATCATATTATTGTGGAGAGTTGTGTTCGTCTAACAATGAAATGAGACTACTTCCCTTAATAATGTTGGAGAACATCGTGAAATGGGGAAGAGTGGAGATGGGGCAAAATGGGATTCTTTGAGACAAGTGGAGGGATGAGTTTCACCATCTTTTAGATGAAAAGAAGGGTGGGTTAATGTAATTAGGGTATGGGGGGATAGAGGGGGGAGGCAGCTGCAGTGTCAAAGTTGGAGTAAGATGAAAGGCTTCTTCTATTGTAAAATTGAATGTACAAAAGGGGGAGGAAATTACGTAAAAAAGACTGCAAAAAAGAAGAAGAGTATTAAAATAATCTGACCTCCAATCATCCAACCTGTATACTTCTATATCTCTTCCTTTACGTCCACTTCTCCACCTCAAGGAAGGTATCCTTCTTCACCCTGTCCAATTTGTTTAATACCACCTTTTTTGTTTTTATTTTTTTTTTATTTTTTTTTTAAAGATGAATTTAAAAGTGGAAATAATGTAAAATGGATTTATGGAATGTTAGGCTTCGGCGTGATTAATGTTTGGAGGTTATTATTATTAATGGCAAGCCTAAAATTGATTGCTTACCATAACTTGCACGTATTCAATTTTAGATCTAACTTAGTTTGAATGTTTGGATTGATTGGGTTGATGTCTGGATAATGTAAGTAAAGTTCACAGCCCACCCCAACGCTCTATTTTTCATTGGGATGGATTTGATTATCGAGTTGTTCTTTTTATTATTATTATTATTTTAAAAAATCATATTTATTTAGGATATATGTTACATTAATAACTACACGTCACAACACATTATATTCTTAATTTTCGTAATCATTTTAAGAGTAAGGTAGGGTTAGGTTGAGTTGTAACCCTATTTTTGGATTGGTCGGATTGACCCGATAAAATAATGTCAACCCACGACCTGACCTAAATTTTTAGTTTTCTAAAAATTCTTCTCAACCAAAAATATATATATAAAGATTGGATTGGGTAGTCGAAGTTGGACGAGTTCTCAAATTGTATGTGTAACAGTGGTATCATAGCTAGCGATGGGCTTGGGTCGTTACAAATGGTATCATAGCCAAACACCGAACGATATGCCAGCCTTCTCGCTGTTCCCTGAAGGGGGTAGACACAAGGTGGTGTGCGAGTAAAAACGCTGGGCCTCGAAGGGGGTGGATTGTGATGTCCCACATTGGTTGGGAGAAGAACAAATATTCATTTATGAGAGTGTGAAAACTTTCCCTTGGCAGACATTTTATCTAACTTAAATCTGAAATATGTCTTCAATGGTTAAAAAGTAATTTCATATGAATTTTATACTTTTAAACCTAATTTTCAAAATTCAAACTGATATTTTCAAAATTTCTTAAATTGATAACTGAATTCAATATTACATAAATTGACTTCTGCCATACCCTTAAATAATGGTTGACTAATTAATTTAAACGCATTACAAAGTTAATTAAGTATTGGCGATTGAGTTCCATTTGAGGATGATTCATGTATTTAGCGTACTACGTTAAAATATTCACATACATTACACAAACCTAAACTATTATTTACACATTAATTTAATATTGTGTACGAGGTAATTTAAAAAAATAGATTAAATATAGAATTGAACGGATTGTATTCCGTCCATCAATTTTTTTCTTCCATTGTCTACAACGACATCGTAGTCTAGATGTTTCTCACACTTGTCATCGTGAGTAACAATCTAAATACACGAACACACAGGAGTCTATCAAGTTCGTGATTACAGTGATTGAATCCTTAATCAAGAATGTTACATTAATTCAAATTGATAAATTAAAAGTTTATGATGAAATTAGATTTGAAGTTTTAAGTTTAATGTTTAAATGGGTGAATTGAAATCTTCTCTTTGGATGTTGATAACTTGCTCTTGGGCCTACTCCACGGCCCATATAAAAGCCCATTAACAATAGGGTAATGTGGGCCTGTTGGGTGCATTCCTTTTCTTTTCTTGGATTAAATTTTTTATTAAAAAAAAAACCCTTGAACTTTTTCGGTTTAGGAAATCTTTTTATAAATGTTTTAAAACTATCAAACAATAATTTAAAAGAAAGTATAATAATTTAAAAATATTTATGAAAGAATGTTATGTGAAAAAATGAAAATAATATGACACGAAAGACTTGTCGAATTTAAGTGTGCAATTCCATCCATTACCAAACTAATACCTACTGATAGGATATTCAAATTAAAATTTGTAGGATTTTTTATTTTATTTTATTTTTTTAATTTTAAATTGAGTTTCCACATGAATGAGCAGAATTGATTTTTAGGATAATATATATTAAATAAGTCAGGGTCCTTTAATTTTTAGGGTCCCATATTTAAAAATAAAGGCATATAATTTCCTTCTCAGTAGGTAACACAAGTGAACCATTTATTTGTTTTGAAATAAATCATTTTTCTATAAGAGGGCGCTTTCTTCAAAATAAAATATAAAAAAAGGGGTATTAATTGAAGATGGGAAGAGGCTACCAACCAATAGAAGCTGCTTAGGTTGTCACAATCTAGGTATTTAAAATGACCGAACAAGAGTCTAGATAGACAAGTGTCATGATGTAATTGAAGAGTTTTGTGTATCATAGAACGCACAAAAAAAAAAAAAAAAAGCGNGTAAATAGGAACCTACTCAAAATGAAGAAATAATAATAATAATATTCTTAATTAATAAAGAAATATCCACTCACAACTATTTGAATAAATACAAATTCCAAAGTAAAATTATATAATATATATTTTTAGGGGGTAAAAAAAAGATGATAATGCGACACCATTGAAAAACACTACTTGAATAAGCGTGATTAAATTGAAGAAACCAACAACGTTGTAAACTTTATTTGAAAAACTGTGGATAATAAATAAATTAAGCTTATCCAGTTTTTTGTCGGAACGAGAAAAAAGACAGGATTTTTGACGTTTCTGATGTCATCTAAACAGGATCTTCTCAAAAATACTTGAAGAGAAGAAACACCTTACAATTCTTCTGAGAGACAGAGAGAACCAACAGCGTATCAGCAAAGCAAACAAATTTACATATGATTTCAACAATGCTGCTGCTTCCTATGTCTTCTTCTTCCATTCAAACAAACCAAACCCACCCAGAATATTGGAAGAAATTGTGTTTTGTTCTACGCTACACTTCCCTGATCCGAGGAATCTTCGTAATAGTAAGGAGTTAGCTTCCCATCTTTATTGTTGGTTTTCAATTGGTTCTCTGCCCCAACTTCTTCCAGCATTTTCACCACTTTTCTCATTGATGGCCGGTTGATGGGAAGAGGGCTGGTGCATAGCAACCCAATGTTCAGCACTCTGCATATTTCTTCCTTGAAACACTTATCCAGTTTCGGGTTTATCACCTCGTCGATCCCGTCTTGATCCAACGTGAAACACACCCATTTCACCAGGTCTTTCTCTCCGAACACTGGATCGATCGGGAGCCTCCCGGTTATTAGCTCCAGGATCACCACGCCGAAGCTGTATATGTCGCTTTTTTCGTTGACACGGAGTGTGTAAGCATACTCTGCAATGCAAGATCAAGAAAGGACTATTAGATTGAGGATTAACTATGGAATTTGCTTTTTAAATCACACCAAGTTCAGTAACTAATTTGATTTACTAACCAGGCGCAATATAACCGCAAGATCCTGCGATTACCGACATGGATTTAGGCCCTTTCGCTGTTGAATCAATGACCTTAGCCACACCGAAATCGGCTAACCGTGCTCCAAAATCGCTATCCAACAAGATATTGTTCGACTTAACGTCTCGATGAACGATTGGAGGGGTGCAATCGTGATGAAGATAAGAGAGTCCTTTTGCAGCATCCAAAGCTATCTTAAACCTGGTAGGCCAATCAAGCACTCCTTTTTTACTGCTATGAAGCAAATCTCCCAAGCTTCCATTAGCCATATATTCATAGACCAAAAGCTTGTAGTCTCTTGTAACACAGCAGCACCATAACTTCACAATGTTCTTGTGCCTAATCTTTCCCAGAGTATTGATTTCGGCTTCGAATCCATAGTCTTGAAGAACTTGACCCTTCTCGACATCGTTGCCTTTTTCGCCCTCTTTCCTCGTCCCTCCGAACAGCTTCTTAACAGCAACGGCCTCGCCATTGTTGAGCACAACCTTGTAAACTTTACCAGAAGAGCCACTGCCTATGATGTTATCTTCATCCAGACAATCTAAGATCTCATATTCACTGAAATCCAACTTGTGGAAGGACATCAATGTCCATTTCCCCTTCTCCATTTCTCTCTTTGCCGCCTTAAACTTCCTGTATTTGAGGTAAAACCAGACGACGCCGACGATAAACACGATACCGGCGAGGAAGAAGATTGATAGTAACAACCAGAGAGAGCCTACGCTTTTAGCTTCTTCACCTTTGCTGTTGCACAAACTTCCCAAATGTCCACACAAATCTGGATTCCCTAAAAAGCTATTTCTGTAGAGTTCCTTAGCTAAAAATGGGGGAAGCTCACCAGACAAGTGATTGTTCGATAAATTGAGCAGATTGAGCTTCAAATTCTGTAGTCCGACAGGGATGTTCCCAGAAAACATGTTTCCCGACAGATCAAGGTAATTGAGAACCGGCAAGTCCCCGATTTCTTCAGGGATTTCGCCGGTGAATCCATTGTGTGCCAAACTGAGTTCGTTGAGATTCTTCCACGACTTGATTCCACTGGGAAGTTCCCCAGAGAGTTCATTATTTCGAAGATCCAAGCTCGAAAGATGCCCAAGATTCACAAGACTCCCTGGTAATGACCCACTGAGTTTGTTATCAGTCGCTAGCAACTTCACAAGATTGTCCAACCGTCCCATCTCCGCCGGTAATGTGCCGGTGAAGTTGTTCTTAGAGATAATGAAAATCGAAAGGTTCTTCGCAGTGGCTATGGCATCCGAAATATTCCCAGAAAATGAGTTACTCACCAGCTCCAACAAATACACATGTGGGAGCCCCCAAAAACCCGCCGGCACCTCGCCGGAAAATCGATTGTAACCCAATCGCACCCTCGTGAGACTTTTACACTCACTTAAACTCGCCGGGATCTCGCCGGAAAACTGGTTGTTAATCATCAGAACTTCCTCCAACGCTCCCTTCTCACACAAATCCCCCGGGATTTCACCCGAAAACTGGTTGTTAGAAACATCAATCCATCTCAATGGCGAGTTCTTTCCAAGATTTGGCGGTAAACCGCCAGTGAGACGGTTACCGAACAGCCTGAGTTCGTACAAACCCGGCGAGTTGGCAATGCTTTCCGGTAACTTCCCCTCAAACTTGTTCTCGTAGAGATTAAGACTTTCAAGCGGCAGCTGACAAAGCTCATCCGGAATCGACCCAGTCAAACCGTTCATCGACGCGTCAAACAGTCGCAGTGAGGTCAGATTCGAAAACCCAGAAGGCAACTCACCGGTTAACGAGTTATTATACAACTCAATCTGAACCACGCTACTCAAATCCGTAAGCGACCTTGGAATCGGACCATAAAGATTATTCAACGCCAAGTCCAAATCAGTAAGCCGCTTCAACCGACCAAGAG
The DNA here is from genome assembly GCF_002806865.2 of Cucurbita pepo subsp. pepo. Classification (NCBI taxonomy): domain Eukaryota; kingdom Viridiplantae; phylum Streptophyta; class Magnoliopsida; order Cucurbitales; family Cucurbitaceae; genus Cucurbita; species Cucurbita pepo. Next base: position 2,605,435 of record NC_036657.1, on the reverse strand, counting down.
AGTTCGGAATTTCCCCAATCAAATTACACTGAGTCAGCCAAAGCACCTCAAGATTCGTCAAATTCCCAAACTCCGGCGGGATCCGACTCGGCGCAAACGGGTTGTAAGACAGGTTCAACATCTTCAACGACGTAATATTACCGAGAAACGCCGGCATAGGTCCATCGAGAAGATTAAAAACAAGAGACAAAACCTCCAACTTCCGAAACCGAGCGAAACTGGGCGGAACATCTCCGGAGAAGTTATTCCCAGTCAAATCCAAATAGCGAAGGTTGGGGAGATCGGCGATCGAACTCGGCAGCGCGCCGGTGAGGAGATTCTGAGAGAGGTCGAGATGCTGGAGACTGGAACAATCTGAAATAAGAGAGGGAAGGGACATGTTGATGGAGTTGTTGTAGAGGGAAAGGAATGAGAGATTCTGGAGGCGGCAGAGGAGGGTGGGGAATGGGCCGGCGATGTTGGTGTTGGAGAGGTCGAGGGAGTGGACGGAGTTGGTTTGAGGGTCGCAAGAGACGCCGAACCAGGAGCAGGGAGTGTGGTCGCGGTCGTTCCATGAACGGAGGGAGGAATCTGGGTCGTCGAGGGAGAGCTTGATGGTGTGGAGGTAAAGGCCTTCTTGGGTTAGAGAGAGGGAGAGGAGAGAAGGGTTTGAGAGGAAGGTGAAGAAGAAGAAGAAGAAGAAGAAGAGGAGAAGCATTGCTGTGGTGCTTCTCTGATCTCTGAGTGTATGGAAATGGAAGTGGAAATTGAAATGGTGGGGTTTGGGGTTTAGGGTTTGGGAATGAATCTGGGAGAGGAGAAGTTTTAGAGAAGAAGAAAGGGTGAGAGCTTTGGTTCAGAGCTCCTCCTGCACACACCCAGAGACAGCGGCCATTAGAGAGAGCACGAAGAACATTTAATTTCTGAACGATTCTTTTTTTTCTTTTTTTTTTTCTTTTTTTTTTTTTTTTTTTTAACGGATAGACTTGGAAAATTTACAAAATTTGCTGGTTAAAATGGAAAAGTCTAACTTAACCTCCTTCAGATTTATATATTCTAGAACTGAAAAAAATATTTATATATATATATATATATATTTTGTTCCAATAAACTAATAAAAATATTTCAAATTACTTTTTAAACTTTTAAAAATTTCAATAATACATTTAAATTTTTTTAAATCCGTTCAATAATATTTTAAATTTTAAAAAAATAAATAAGGAATAATATTTTGTTATAAGAACATCCCACCTTTCAAAATAGTTTCAAAATATTTTAACTAAGAGTATTTTTTAAATTTGTATTGTTTCAACGAAGTAGTACAGTATATTTGTTATACTTTTTAAGGTATTATTAAAATTTTTAAAAATTTAAGAATATTATTTAGACGGAGTAAAATAGTATTTTTATTATTTTAGTTTTTTTATTTTAAATAATATCTGAGGGTCTTTTTATGTTTTTCTTTTTGTTTAATTTATGGGTCCCACTCTCAAATTTAGTTAAATTTGATATTTTTAAAATATTAAATTTAATTAGTGTATTTTGAAAAAGGGACTATTTTGATCCCTATTTACAAAAATTTAACACGAAATAGTTAAAAAAAAAATGGTAACTTTTAAAAAGTAACATGAACTAAAATGGTCGTTTTGTAAGTACATAGACAACATTAAACTAAATTGAATATTTTAAAAATATTGGACTAAATTTAATTGAAGGGTAAAAAGACTAAATATTTGGAAAATAAATAGACTAAATAAACCAAAACTGAAAACAATATTAACTAAGATTAACTAAAAAAAAAACATGTAAATAATTATTATTTTAAATAGGGATTGAAAATTAGTTCAAACATAATGGGTGAATTCTTTCAGCTGTATTTAATGATTTGGTAAAACATAAGTATGTGCATTAAAATTTGCACGTGTCAGGTTGATTTGATTATAAATGTCTTGTTCTGCTTGTTATAGTAACCATGAGAATTAAATTTTTTTGGGGTATCATGTTAAATTAATTATTATTGTCTTGTTTGGTTTGTTATGGTAACAATTTGAATTAAATGTTAATTTTATTATTTTTGTCTTCTTCTATTTGATATAGTTCGATTTTTTTTTTTAATTTTTAAAAACAATTTAATAATTATAAAATTCTACCGTGGTAAATGGTTTAAATAATTGCTGTCGTCCATAATTGTAGCCTTTGAGTAAATCGTAAGAAAACAATTTTATCATTGTAAAAAAAAAAAAAAAAAAAAAAAAAAAAAAAAAAAAAAAAAAAAAAAAAAAAAAAAAANATATAAAAAATGTCTGTTATTCTAATCATTAATTAATAAATTAATATAAAATCTCCCCAAATATATATGGATTTAGAGAAAAGTGACCATAGGATCTTTGGAGTCTGGGATGCAATCGGACGGCTGGTGTTGCATTGAGTTGATAGCTTAAAGTAGATTAAATTCCTCTCTATTTATCTTTTAATTAATTTGTTATTAAAAATATTTTAATTTCTCTTTCCTCATGAACGTGGAGTAAGCAGTTTCACGTGTCCCCTCACACTTTTTTAAGTTTTTTTTTTTTTTTTTTTTTTTTTTTTTTTTTTTTTTTTNTTAAAAATATTATTGAAACTTTATGACATCAACAATTTTTATGGATATTTTTATATATATGATTGTTAGACGAATACGACTCCCCACAATAGTATGATATTGTCTATTTTAAACATAAACTCTCCTGTCTTTGATTTGGGTTTCTCCAAAATGCCTCATCAAATGAAGAAAAATTATTATTTGTTTATAAACTTATGATCATTCTTTAAATTAGTCGATGTGGGACTTTGATTGTCAACGATCATTATCCTACAAAAGAAAAAGGAAAAAAAAAGAAGCGATAATTAGTGATTAGATGCGGTAAATTTGATGATGAACAATGAGAACAAAGATTTGGCTCACTGCATTTTTCAACGCCTGTTTCTTTACTTTTACCTAAAGCATTTTTCGCAATCATTTTAATTATTTTATCTATTTTTGTCAAGGATTTTAAAAAATATATATATATGAATAAATAGAACAGTGAAAACATTAAATAATAAATATTACCTCTTTGGGATAAAAATAGTTAATCATAAAAGAATTTGAGACAAAGATTCCAGGAAGCTACGGAAAAGATTTTTTATTTTTTGACACATTTTCCAATGGTAAAAAAAAAAAGTAAAAACTGTCGCGTCAGTTTCTTCCCTCTTTTGACCGCCTCGGTAACTCTCTCTTAAAATGGGTGTTATTTAGTACTACTATAAATATATTTTATTAAGAATCAAACTGGAACTTTATTTTATAATTTTAATTCATGTTTTTTTTTTTTTTTTTAAATATTTGTTTGGGTTGAACTAAAGAAATTAGTTGGATTATATTTTAGGTTACAATAACTAATCATTATTTGTAATGGAAAAATGTTTTCATTCTAAAATTTATGTAATTAAAGAGGAAAATTAGAGGAATGGCATGCTCTATAGGATGCACGCAAAAACAAGACAATATTTTTCGTTGGAATTATGTTTTGGAATTTTTTATTTATTTATTTATTTTTTAAGAATATTTGGATTTTATAGATCTAGTTTATGCTAAATCTGAAACTGTCAATTGCTAAAATGGGATCCACGTCAACTACACAAACACACCACGTGACATTATCTAAAAAAAAAAAAAAAAAAAAAAAAAAAAANTACTCTTTTTCTATTTAGAAGAATTTACATCTAAATAAAAAATAAAGAAAATAGTCGTAGATTTTTCTATTAGCTAAACGAGGCTTTGCATGCTTTATATAAATTTATATATATCGAAGGAATGTAGGTATTGGTATTTGATATTATAATTTTTTTTAAAATGCTTTCTTATTCTTAAAAAAATATTTAAAATTTTCCTCATCCCAGTCAAACCATTAATTTATAAAATTATTACCATTTTCTGTAATCTTTAGTTTAATTTATTTTTTAGTGGATCATAAGGTTAAATATTTTAATCTTGAATATTATGTATATACATATGTGTTTCAATTTAGGGTATAATGTCTTGATTGTATAATGTCTTAAGCACAAAATAATGTCTTAAGGGTCATTGTCATATGAGAAACTAAGCACCAAAGCTCTTAAAATTATTTTCTTATTTTTTATTTTTGGCGATAGAGATGTGAGTAACTGTGGTCCAAAGACCTAGACCTCCCTCAGTTTCTCTAGTCTTATCAAACTATTTTTTATTACTTTAAATATAGGACAAAAAATAAATAATAAAGACTTCAAAAGAATCCGATGACCCACAGGTTACGATCAACCCAAACTGTGGTTTGAGTTGAATTATACCTTTCTTTTAAGTTGAATTTGGTTTAAATAAATAAAAATTTAAGCTTGAACTAGTTTATAGGTTTCTCTAAAATTATATTCAACTTTATTAATTAAAAAATATATTTTTTTTTCTATTATGTATTTATATTATATTATATTATTTTATAATTTTATGATTTTTTTTATTATTTATTCTGTAGTCCTATTGAGAATAAATTTTAACTATTTGAAATGCAATTAAATCCATTTTCAAATTGAGTGGTAAATTCTAATTAAATATTTAAAAATAAATGAATAAATAATATATGAACTAACACTGAAATCAATCCAACCTAAGAAATGTATAGTTTGGTTGAGCTGAGTTGAATTCATGATTGAACGAGAGTTGTTTAATAAATAAATAAATAAAATACAAGATCAATATCCCTAAAAAAATATAAATATTTTAATCTTTATTCAATTACGAATTTATAAACACTATTTTTACAAATAAACTTATTTATTTTCGTGTAATTCTACCCATACTTTAAAAACCAAACTAACTTTTTTATTAAAAAAAAAAAAAGTTTTGATTGAGAATTCAAATAGTTTTTTAGATTGAGTGAAAATAGACACGAATTTCAAAAAGTAGAACTGATATCGCTATCAAATTCAAAAACAAAATCGCTATAGAAAGCATTGAGGCGAAGTTGTGTGGGGTCAAATTTGAAAGTATGAGGCAAGAAAAATGGGCCAAAATCATTATAGTAAAGATTGATTTAGGCCTAAAAAGGAACAGTAAAGGCAATAATGGTGGCTCCAACCCCAACCCCAACCCCAACCCATTTGAGTTTGTTGTTTTCATACAATACAACCATAATTCTCCTCTCTCTTCCATTCCTCACACCTTTCTTCAGGTGCATGCCACCACTTTCTCTTAGATTTAAACTCTATTTCTAATTTTTCTTATAATTTTTGTAATGTAATGATCATAACATGATATGATGTGATATGAATATTGGAGAGTAAGATTTTGAATATTTCTGATAATGGAGTGTCAAAATCAAAGGCAGTTCAAAAATTGGGGTACACCAAAAAGTTATTTTGACCAAAGAAAAGATCCAAAAACCTTGATGGGTAAGTGACTGATGGATGCCTCTGTTTGTACAACACAAGAATCAAGTAATCTCAAACTCTGGCTTGGAAGACAGAACATGAGGTTCAGATGAGTTCAACCTTTTAAAATCTTCTTTTTCTTTTAACTTTCCTCCAGATCTTAAATTGTGAGGCTTTTCTTTCTAAAGCCGATCTAAACACAGGGAGATAGAAAATGGGCAGATAACAAAAAAGATATGCTCGATGATTCTGGAGGAGGCTTTATCCTTTTCTATGATTGTATGAAATGAATGTCTATAAAAAAAAAAAGGTCATCATACCCACTTTTGGGCTTGCCAACTAGTCCTTAAATTGAGGGAAAAGTGCTAAATGCAACAAACAAACTCATTACCAACAAAGCCTAAATCAGAAAGGGCAGCTGACATCAAAATAAAGTTTTGGAGTCTACCAATTATTACCATTCATAGAGAGAAAGAGAAAGGGAAAAAAGCGAGAAGAAAAGGAATGCCCAAATAAATATTTTAACATACCTTTGTGTGTGCCAAAGAAGGATGGTCACATTCAAATTGCCATTGGGACAACTCATCATCACACTCTTCACACCATCTATCTGCAAGAATGTTGTGAGTCAATTTTGGCACATAATCACTCAACATAGGGAAGGCGCAAACCAATCAAGACAGTCAATTATTGCAAGCGGGAATATTGTAAAGAATTGCACAACAATATTAAAAAGAAAGAAACATACTGGAAGTTGCTTGTTAGGGAGAGGCACATGGCTGCATAATGAAGGCCTCCCACTCCCACTACCATTACCACTCAGTCTCTGTTGCAACCACCAAACGCTACTGCTAGTTTGTGGTGAGTCAACTTGGTAACATTTACATGTTCTCGGATTGGCCAATGAAACTCATAGATCATGTCATGGGAGCTATCCAACCATTCGACCAAGTTCTTTAATTTGCTTGTTCATTAGTTATGATCACCCCCTCCCTGCCCCTCCTAAAAAGAGAGCAAACTAATCATCTTGGTAGTTTTATGATCTTGGTACACGTTATAGGTTCAAATCATCATAACCATATTCTAAACAATTAAATCTCTCATAAATTTCCTAATGCGTACTATGGTAAGGTAAAAATTGGGGCTAATGTTGATAGAATTAGTCCAAAGGCAAAAATCTAGCTCAAAAGCTCACAATTATCCACGATGAACTCAACTTCTTTCTCATATCCCATACAGTACAGTTCAGAATGCAGGGGTGCTCATAGATTCATAGTAATTTAATGATGAGCCATCTATAGACAGTAAATACAGTTTCCTGGTTTTTCAACAGAAAACTCTATTGTTACTACTTTTAGGAGATGTTAATTAATCGATAGAATAAAACTCAGGTGGGATGGGATTCATGTCGAGAGTTCACAAAGCTGGATCTATGAAGCGCTAGCAATGGATTTTAAATGACTAGTCATTTGCTGTTTTTTGCAAAGGCAACCGATTGAAGATCATGAAAACAATAACTTAATAGAATATAGAAACACCAAATCTAGAGTAGCATCAATGATTCTAATGTTAGTCACCTATAGAAAGTGTAGCATGCCACCTTACTTTTTTCCGAAATGCTAATGAGTATTTCTGTATACATGGAAAGTCAACCAGCCGAAGCTAAAAGAAAATGTGAAAGCATGAATGTTCCATAACATGTACAAAGCCTTCAAATTACCATGAAAAAAGTAACTTGTAATAAAATGATAAAGTCTAGCATTGTCTGTCATGTTATGTCTCTACTACTACAAATAAGTCTTTGGAGAAAAAAAGGGGGAAATGAAAAGGAAAAAGAGGCAGAGGAGGCAAATTACTTTAATGAGAAAAATGTATATGTATAATGACCCAGATCCACCGCTAGCAGATATTGTCCTCTTTGGGCTTTCCCTTTCGGGCTTCCCCTCAAGGCTTTAAAACGCGTCTGCTAGGGGAAGATTTCCACACCCTTATAAAGGGTGATTTGTTCTCCTCCCCAACCAATGTGGGACATCACAATCCACCCTCCTTCGGGGCCCAGCGTCCTCGCTGGCACTCGTTCCTTTATCCAATCGATGTGGGACCGCCCCCAAATCCACCCCCCTTTGGGGTCCAGCGTCCTTACTGGCACACCGCCTCGTGTCTACCCCCCTTCGGGGAACAGCGAGAAGGCCGGCACATCGTCCGGTGACTGGCTCTGATACCATTTATAATGACCCAGATCCACCGCTAGCAGATATTGTCCTCTTTGGGCTTTCCCTTTCGGGCTTCCCCTCAAGGCTTTAAAACACGTCTGCTAGGGGAAGGTTTCCACACCCTTATAAAGGGTGATTTGTTCTCCTCCCCAACCAATGTGGGACATCACAATATGCGAATTAGTTAAAAAAAGATGTGGGTGTTTAAAAGCAAGGCTAATAATACGTACCATGCACGGTGAATGCAAGTGGTAAGTCGCATGGCTCTACACCAAATGCTACCTACAAGGCTACAACAATGTCTAAATGTAAGGATATAAATGGAACAAGACAAATCATCCCAATTAGTATGCCAATGTTCTGTTTGGCTTCCCATTGACACCATGATTGTGTAGAAAATACCATTGAGAAGTCTGGAAATGTTGTTGAGCTGGCTAACGCTGTTTTCAGGCGGACAAAAGTTGGAAAGTAGAAAATAAAAGAAAGGTATGCATATTTGTCCAGGGAGGAAAAAAAATTCAAGGTGCAGCTGCACAAAATGAACACGAGCTCATGAAATGCAACTTTTAATAAATATTATAGACCCAAGAGATCAATTCATCAACTCAAGTTGCAGCAATTTCATAGCATCACAAGCTTTTCTTTGATCACAAAAACAATTAACCACGGTACTCCACATTTCTCTCTCAGGGATACATCCATTAATCACCATCTCATCCAGAATTCTAGAAATTTTAAGAAGATCCCTTTTGTTACAGAAGCACTTTAACAACGAATCGAAAGTATCAACAGTGAGACTAATACCACGTGTCAGGACACTGAGATATAACTGAAATGCACGATTTGAGTCATTGACAGTGCAGAGACCGTGAATTACTCTGTTATGTGTCCTGACATGAAGGCTCCATGTTACTCTATTAGGTGTAATCCCACAAAGGACCATCTCATCCAAGAAGTTTGCAGCTTCTTGGAATCTGCAAACATCACAGAGGCAATTCACTATTTTCCCATACAATCCGGCATCTGGTGTCAAACCTTGAAGTTTCATTCTGTCAAGAATCTCTAACGCTTCATTTAGTTTTCCTTCCTTACAAAGTCCATTAATCAATGTGCTATAACTGATCATGTTGGGCCTCAAGCGTTTTTGGACCATCAGCTCCAAGAGGTCTCTAGCTCGCAAAGAATGACCAGCCTTGCAAAATCCATCCATTAGAGAACTGTAAGTAAATACATTAGGTTCAATACCCTTGCTCATCATATCTTCAAGTAAGTCCATTGCTTCATCCACATTGTTCAACTGACACAGACCATGTATCATTGAAGTATAGGTGATGACTGAAGGTGAACAACCTTTTTTTTCCATCTCTTGCAATAATTCCTTTGCTTCAACAATGTTTCCAAATCTACATAACCCATTGATCAAAGTCCCATAAGTATATGAATCAGGTTCACACCCCTGATTAGACATTTCACGAAACATGTTCATAGCTTTATCCATGGTTCCACTATTCTTACAGAGGGCTTTGATTAGAACATTAAGAGAAGCTACAGTAGGAGGAATACCCACTTTTCTCATATACCTGTAAAATCTAAAAGCCAAATTTAATTGATTTTCTTCAACAAGAATGGCAAACACTGAAATGTAAGATTTCTCTGTAGGCTTGCAATGGAAATCCTGCATTTTATGGAAAACTCTAATGGAATCCAATGGCCTATGGATACGACCATAAGCCCTACAAATAGAAAGAAATATATCCTCAGTGACATCAAATTTCTCTTCCTTCATCCTATCAAGAAGTGTTTCTGCTAACCTGAACTGGTTTGCGGAAACTAACTTCCTAATCATGAGCCTAAAAGTATTGAGATCATGCTTAAAACCATTTGTATACTCGGCTGTTGCAGAGTCAAATATGAGAAGTGCCTTGTTTATGTCTCGTTCCGCTTGGATTAGCTGTTCAACATGAGCAGGTGTGACTGTTTTTGCCCATTTAAACATAGCTTTACTGCCCATTGTTCCTCTCTTTCTTAAAGCATCAGACTTTCTAACTTCCGATTGAGAACCTGAACACATGAATCTTTTTCAATATTTTCAAGTTCATAGTTTCACATGCAAAGATATAATCGTAGTGCATATAAATTCTTCGAAGTTTGAAGTTCATTAAAAGATGACAACAGATGCATCCAACCAATGATTCACACCACCAACGTTTTATTGTTTTAGGGAATAGAATACAACGTGCATTATTACCACACTGTACATTAAGCATTAGCATTTCAGAACGTATCAAGTTTCTTGACCATTAATGAAGGAAACATTTGCTACTATAAGTAGTAAAACACCCGGGAAAAGAATTACAAATGGGGATAAATTTGTTTAGTTCTCAGACTAACCGGATGGAAACTCACACTTTATGAAACTAGCGAATGAATATTTTATTGAAGTAAAACCACAGAAATATCAATAAATAACCGGGAATCAAAGCTTTGCTCCCTTGTACCTGGGGGCACCCACGCCCACTCCAAGGCATCTTATGTTTATTCTTGTAACGCTCCATACCAAGGGTTCGAGCTAAGATTTGGAATTTGGATTCGACATCTAATAACTCCGACGTTCTCCTGCATCCCTTGCGATTTGAGCACGTTACCGACTTATCTTGAACTACTTTTAAGAATGAGGACTATACCCACAAACTAACACGGGTTCTTTAAGTATGCTTTGTCCTCACTCACATGTTTTCGAAGAAAATTCCTAAAAGATCACCCAATATAGAATTGTTTTTAGCCAGACACTCTTAACTTTGGATTCATATGATTGAACCACCGAAAAGGAATGTGCAACTTGTTGGTATAGGTAGTAACTATATTCTTTTAAACATTTCTTATCCATCATATCCTTATGATCACACTCATTTAGGTGTGGTATTTGGTTCATTTATGTACCTCTCCTTTAATCGGGCATCACAACTTAAAGAAAAATAAAACAATATAGTTAGTCTATCCCACAACTGCACTATCTCAGAAGTCATCTTAGCCTGCAAAATACAAACCGATCACTCCACTGTTGAGTAAGTCTACCTGTTTTGGTTTTCATTTCTATAGAACCTTTTTAATTGAGAAATTAATAGGTTAGCTTCACTTTCCATAATTTAAAGGGTCAGGCTTTGGGCGTAGCAAGCTATGGTCGAGTATAGTCTTTGAGTCCTACGGTGGTTTCTCTCTCAATTGATTTCGTCCCAATCTCCTTCTCTCCCATTCTCTTTCTCTAAGCATTGGAAATATTTCATCCCACAAACAAGTTAGCTCTCTTCTTGGCTTGTTGCACTTGGTAGGATTAATACCCTTAAATACATTCAAAGTCCTAAGCTTTTGTCCTTGGCCCCAACTGGTGTATTTTGCCCTTGAACGGCCTGTTTCTGGGTTTGCTCTGTTAGACTATTGTTCCCGATTCTAATGTTCGCTTTGTTCATCTCCTTCCTGTTTCTGATATTCGTTTTTGTCTTAATAATATCACGTAAATTTTTTACTATTCAGCTTAAATTTCTATATCAATCTCTTAACCCATACATTTTCCCGCAAACTCGGTTATTGCAGTCCAACCAATCCAAAACGGTCGCACACAAACTAGTATCAGAATCTATTTTCTTCTTCCATAGAACTAGATAAAAATCTGAAAAATAATCATTTCCCAACATTTTTCATCTGTTATTTCCTACAGCCCATACAGAAATTTTCGTACAGAAGAGGGGGCGTACCTGTCTACGGGATGCAGATCTGGATTTGGCTAGAGTGAAGTGAGAGATTGATAGATGCAGTAGCAGGGGAGAGGTAAATTGAAGAACCTCCAGCAAAGGCAATGGCTGAACTCTGAATCAGGTAGACGTTGAAAGGCTGCAGAAGCAGCAGCGTTTCGTAGGGCGGCAAGGTGATGGCAAAAATCCCGGTCGATAAATGTCACAGAGCCTTAGGTTATAAATTCTTCAAAATAGAAAAATAATAATAATAGACCAGCAATTCTACCAAAAAAAATATTTTATATTTCAATTAAATAAAAAATAAATATGGAGAAATTTTCGAAATTTATATTTTAATAATATAAAATATCGTATAAAAATACATAGATTTAACCAATTTAAGAAATTCTTTAGACCACGTGGCTCCACGGGATTCGTAAGATGGACAGATCAACGGCCTCATCGACGTGTCAAAATACACGAGATGTGCAACTGTTTATTGATCTAGCAAAACCATAAAATACTGACACGTGTACAATTGATTCGGTCTAAAAGTCAACAACCTTTCCCAAATTATCTTTTTTTTTTTTAGTACGAACATTTTTTTTTTAAAGTTAATTATGCTGTGAATCATTATATTATCTCCAGAATTCACTGATTCAGCCATTTCGATCCGGCAACCGAGCTTCAATTTCTGAAATGTCTGCATTGTCGTTACCGATTATCGGAGCTCCGGTTCGATCAAGCCTTTCCCTCTCGTCCCCCACCATTCTCTTTCCCCCGTTTTCAGTTCGCGCCAAGAATTTATCTTCGCGTTTCTTCATATGTCAGGCCTCTAATGGAACTAATCCCACTAGTGAGACTGTTTTCGCAGTGCCAACAATATCAGTTGACAACTCTGAGGAGGATGAGTCCACCTCATTCGTGATTCGGGCCCGCAATCGAATCGGTCTCCTTCAGGTGATCACCAGGGTTTTCAAGGTCCTCGGCTTGCGCATTGACAAGGCTACTGTGGAGTTCGAGGGTGACTATTTTACCAAGACGTTCTTTGTAAGCGATTCGCATGGCAATAAGATTGAAAATCTGGAGAGCATTGATAGGATCAAGAAGGCACTGATGGACGCAATCGGTGGCGATGACTTGACGATCTCCACCGGACCTGCCACTCGTGGCATTGTGGTGAGAAAGCCTGGGTTGTTGTCTTCCTCACTGGATCGGACAGCGAAGGCGGAAAGAATGTTTGAGTTGATGGACGGGTTCTTGAAAAATGATCCAGTTAGCCTTCAAAAGGATATTCTCGATCACGTTGAGTACACAGTTGCCCGGTCTCGCTTTAGTTTTGATGATTTTGAAGCCTACCAGGTAATTCCGTTTAGCTTATTTTAAATTCCAAACAAAAAGATTTTCGAGTACTCAATTCAAGAATGGGTACAAGATATAGCGATTTTCTTGAACCGGAGTAGAATGCGCCTACTTCTGGAACAAATAGATTCCTGTTGTTTAGACATGTAATCATGTGAAACTTCACAGATTTGACATTCTCTTGGAGAAACGATAAGCTGTAAGCTTTGACCCACGAGTTGATAAGCAAATTGGAGTTCGGAAAAATATTTTGGATGTATCATTGAATCTGCTCATGGCTGCCATTGTATAGAATGACAAGGTGCTAGTTGAACAATCTTAGGAAAAGATTGTACAATTACTCAGGCTTGACCCACAATTTTCTCTACCATGTTTCTGAGTTGATGTGTGATCGATTTTATTTCCTTCAACATGTCAAGGTCTAGTCTGACATACATATCGAACCTCCCTTTATAGAAACAAATGAAATTTCAAAGGCAACGAAGTTCTGAAAACATAAAAATAAAACTACAGATATCACACATTCAAAAAAGATTTAATTTAGTAAGTTCAATACAAGAATGCGCAAGAAAATTATGTATCATCGACAGTTCTAATATATTTCTCCATATGTCATATTCTTATGACGTATTAAAAAAAACATATTTATTCTAGTATTGATTTCAAACCCTCTAATTTGTTAAAATATCAATGAAAATATTGGCATGTAAATTTGACTCCATGGATCTTGTGTTGCGACCTTTTCCTTGAATAATTAACAGGGTATTGTTGTAAGAAAAGCATCAAAATCATGAGTAATGTTGTAATAGTTTTGGCAAATTCTTTCAATTATTTGTACTTGAATTGACTCTTCTTTTCATCGTTATTTGATAATTAATTTTGAAAGTGGTGTTTGTAGGCTTTGTCTCATTGCATAAGAGATCGATTGATTGAACGATGGCATGATACTCAGATACACTTCAAGAGGAAAGATCCAAAGCGCGTATACTTTCTCTCACTTGAGTATCTTATGGGTATTTATGCACTTTTCTGAGTTAACAGTTTCCTTTTACAATTCCAGTGTCGTTTTCTCTATCAGAATCTGGTAATGTGACAAAAAGGTTTTCATTAAAACTAACCATGGTTTCAGCCATAAGGTCTTCTTTTAAGGACTTCTAAGAGACGTCAAATTGTGATGTTTTTTTTGAAATGGAATGTAGTGTTTGCTAACTTCTCTCTGAGTTCTCTTTTTAAGTCCTTTAGTATGATGGTGTTATCTGTCAGCTGATGTTGTTAGATAACGCTTTGATCTTACTCTTGGTTACATTTAAACTGAACTAGTGCTTTGGACTTTTAGTTTGCTATCTAATCGTTACTCAATCTGGTTATATGCTCTTGAGGATCATTGTTGTTGATTTTCTCACATTTCCATCGTCTCTTCTTGTCCTTCCCCTGCTATCAGTTATTTTCTATAATTGTATTTTAGAGAACGTTCTATATTCTTGAATTGCCCTCATGTTTTTAGTCCTTACTCTTTGGTTCTTGACTATTAATGCCAATATAAAGCTTTATTTGAAACCAGGCCGTTCTTTGTCAAATAGTATTATCAACCTTGGTATCCGTGACCAATGTGCTGATGCTCTGAGCCAGCTTGGTTTTGAGATTGAAGTTCTGGCAGAACAGGTTAGTGCATACTTGGTAGTTGTCTTAATCTCTGCAATCTTAGCTTTCATGAATGGTTTAACTCAGTAGATTTCTAGTCATTTTCTTCATCTATATTATACTATATATAAATTATGGTACTGAAGAGACTTTATGTTTATTTTCATTTCCCCTTCAACTTTTTTTTAATTTTTTTATTTTTCCCGTCCTTTTTTTCAAAATGAAATGATAATGACAAACAAAACAAAATTAATTTTACTCGCATATGTTAATGGACTAGTACTAGAATGACCAGCGTATGTCTGGTTAAGCTATTACAGTGTTAAACATTCTCAGATTTTGCTGAGTTAAGTTTGGAGTTATACTAGAGATCGTGAAGACTTACTGGCTCATCATTGTCAACCTCAATCTTCCAAGTTGTGTTTTTAGCAGGGAATAGGGATGAGGTTGCTGTTGGCCTCTTCTCTTTCACCCATGGATTTAAGAATTTCCAGGCTTTTTCCTGGTTTAAATATCATATGTTGTTTCTTGTTTACCACATTTTATCGTACCCTACTTCGCTTTCTTATGCTAACTGTAACCAATGTTTCCAGGAAGGAGATGCTGCCCTTGGCAATGGTGGCCTTGCTCGACTTTCTGCATGTCAAATGGATTCTTTGGCAACTATGGACTTTCCAGCTTGGGGGTATTACACCTTGAGATAAAATTCTAGAATTTCATGTATATGAGTAATTATAATTATCTTCATACCCATAGTACAGTATCAACTGCAGTTGAGTATATAAGAGTATGAATTTGTAATTGCACTCGATCTTCAATATTCTTTAGAAAGCTTTTGAACTCCTTGTCCTCTATGTAGTATGATGAAGTAAATTCAGCTATTATGGTTTCTATGTGTGTGAATGTGTGATACTGAAACAATGTTGTTTCTATTTCTAGCTATGGACTACGATACCAATATGGATTGTTTCGTCAAGTCATACTAGATGGCTTTCAGCACGAACAGCCTGATTATTGGTTGAACTTCGGGAATCCTTGGGAGATAGAGAGAGTTCATGTAACATATCCCGTCAAGGTTTGCGAATGTCACATGTCCCATATTTTTGAAGCTTTCCTCTTTTTGTATGTCTGAAATTTGCATAAAATTTCCAACTTACTGTACGTGATGCTGGTTTAGTTCTATGGTACTGTTGAAGAGGACATTTCGAATGGTGAGAAGTACAAAGTTTGGATCCCTGGTGAAATGGTAAGAAACGTCATTCCTATTTCAGGAGTTCTGTGTTGTTTATTTAATGCCTTTTCCTAGTTTCTTCTTGAGACAACTAATCGTAGACTTTTCAAAACTACACCCTACCCTAAGTTGAAGGACTCTCAAAACTATATCAGCTGAGTTGTCTGTCTCAATTATTTTAGGTTGAAGCAGTAGCCTATGACAATCCTATACCTGGTTACGGGACAAGGAATACCATTACTCTCCGCCTTTGGGCCGCCAAACCAAGTAATCAGCATGATATGGTAATTACTTAACACCAATATCCTATTGAAATAATTCCAATGTATATCTAGTATCATACGTATGAAAAACTCAGCTTTCACATTGTTTAGCTGCATATATTCTTCATTGCATCATAAAAATATGAGCTCTTTCCCAATAATGAAGATATAACAGTTTATTATACTCCATTGGGCAGCTGTTTTGGAATCTTTTATTCATCTCTGTTAAAAAAATGGCCTAATGCTGCAGAACAATGTAATTTCCAGGAAGCATATAATACTGGGGATTATATTGATGCTGTGGTAACTAGGCAAAGGGCAGAAACAATTAGCAGTATTTTGTACCCAGATGACCGTTCTCATCAGGTTGGTTTGATTTTGATTTACGTTTATCATATCTTTTTTATACTATTGTTATACTACTCAATTATAGAGAGAACCAAGACATTGATGCTATTAGATGTGCATTTTTTTTTTCTTGACATTATTAGTGCTTGCAATTAGTTTTTTCTTGTAATTTAATTCGTTACATGCTCTAGTGCTCCTCCATTGTTTATATGTTCACTCTATCAGCTTTTGTCTTTCAGGGGAAGGAACTGAGACTGAAGCAACAATATTTCTTTGTCTCGGCATCCTTACAAGACATCATTCGCAGGTTTAAAGATGGTCATAAGGACTTAAATCAGTTTCCTGACAAGGTTATAATTCCAGTAGTTACTTTAGCTGTTGAGATTTCCTTCCATTTCTTTGAAAGACAAATTATAAAACCGAAGGGATTAACATGCTTGTTTTGAATTAAATAAATTATTTTTCATTTTTAATTATTTTCTATCTTGTTTGAGAAGATATGTGATTTTAATTAACTGGTACACGGAGCCCAATATGCAATTGAATGGGATTTCTCCTGGTACTAGTAACAGATATACATTCTTGGAATTTAATGAACCAGTCTACTATGTGTATGTTAAAATTGGAGGTGGAGTACAATTAATTTTGTATTTAAATTGGTTGAGACCTGCCTCCAATTGTTCAAGAAGCGTATTACTCTCCACTTTTTGAATTATTCCTCTTAGGTTGTTATTGGATACTGCCATATCTCTTCCCTCTAGCCTCCCAGCATATGTTCTCCTCTTAATTTCTTTAATAGACTTGTCTTTTTGTATTTTTAACTGACTCCTTACTTGACCAAGCACCCTCCCTGAAATTGGAATTCTCAGGTTTTTGGTTTTTAGTTTTTCCCGACATAACGATTAGAGTCTGATGATCGAAGAGTTTGTCCTCCATCTACCATTTTGGGAGAGGGGTCGTTTCTTATGGCAAGCTGTTGTGTGCACCGTAGTGTAGGGGCTGTGGGAGAGAGGAGCAATTGAATCTTTAGAGGGTGGAGCTGGATAGGGTCATTTGCTAAGGTCATGTTTTACTTTGGGCATCAATGTCAAATTCTTTTTGCAATCATACTTTGTCTCGTTTTGGTTAACTAGAGTCCCTTCCTATAGCAGGTCTCCTTTCTTTTCTGAACTTGATTTTATTAGATACCCTTCTATTCTTTTCTTTTTTTCTCAATGAAAGTGTGGTTCATTATATTTTCTTTTAAGTGTTGTGCCCACTTTACGTTTGTCATTTTCTAGCAAACACAGAATTAGTAGCCAGCTTTACATTTCCATAAACTGTGCCTACTTCTATGTATTAGGTTGCTCTGCAACTGAACGATACTCATCCGGCTCTTGCAATACCTGAGGTCATGCGAATACTTGTTGATGAAGAACGTCTTGGCTGGAATAAAGCATTTGACATAACATGCAAAATCTTTTCATTCACAACTCACACAGTATTAGCTGAAGCGCTGGAGAAGATCCCTGTTGATCTGCTTGAAAGTCTTCTCCCACGGCATTTACAAGTATGTTCTGATCATCGTTGTTTGTTTTATCACAAATTTTGTTTTCCTTTGTTCTGGTTCATTTGAATGATAAAGTTTAATGTTTGAGAGTCAGCAAGGCTTCTTGTCCTTTGTATTCCTAGTGTTGTCTTAATTTTTTTCAACCACTTTCTTCTTATAATATCTCTTATACTTAATTTAAGCTAGATAAATTTTCACAAGCTTACGGGGCGTTGTTCTTGTTAGATTATATATGACATAAACTCGTATTTCATGGAGGAGTTGAAGAGAAGGATTGGTTTAGACTACAATAGGCTGTCCCGGATGTCAATTGTGGAGGAAGGTGCTGTGAAGGTACTGCTAAACCCATCACAGTTCTCTATTGTGATGAAGTTTTCATTGTCGGTTTTCACATATTTTTTCTGATTGTTTGGATCGTGTTATTGAAGAATGTTGCAAAGTTATTAATTTTCATATTACAGAGTATTCGTATGGCAAACCTGTCAATTTTTTGTTCCCATACTGTGAATGGCGTATCCAGATTACATTCGGAATTATTACAAACAAGGGTATTTAAGGTATTGCAAACTTCATCAGCTTTTAAGAGACTTGATGCTCGGCTGTAAGGCTATAGAGTTGACATCTGAACATCTTTGCAGGACTTCTATGAGATGTGGCCAGAAAAATTTCAGTGCAAAACAAATGGAGTAACCCAGGTAGATTGTAGTGATCTGGCAAATATGTTGGGATGTGTCTGATCATTTCTTTCTTTATTGTTCAGTATGATTGGGGGTCTGGCAAACATGATGAATGCACCTATTTCACTTTTCTTTAGCGAATTAAATATGAGCAAAACTATTTATTAACTATATCAAATAAAACTATTGGCTGTGTATGCCACGTATTCCAATAGTTTTGGGATCTTCCATATTTTCCCTGGTCATGAAGATTGGTTTTGAGTCATAATTTTACTTACGTCCTAAGAAATATAATGCTCCTTTGATGTCATCTTGATTATTAAGGTCATAGATATGCTTGTTTGGTTATTTGTTCACCACCATAAGTTCATATATTCCACGTGTATTTGGAAAAATCCTTGTTTCTCTCTTTCTTGTTTTTTGTTTGCTGAGAAGATTTCAAATTGGATTCCATGAAAGTGCTTGACTAATCTGTTCGATGACTGATTTCCTCAGCGTCGCTGGATTGTGGTAAGCAATCCTAGTTTATGTGCTCTCATCTCAAAATGGCTTGGGACAGAGTCTTGGATACGTGATATTGACCTTCTAATGGGCTTGCGTGAATATGCCGCTGATATTTCCCTGCATCAAGAATGGCAAATGGTAATTTATTACCCTCATTCTCTCGAAGTTGGATTGACTACCTGTTATGGATGTTGGGTCTCATTCTTGTAGCGTGAACTTTTAGGTGCGGAAGATAAATAAAATGAGGCTTGCTGAATACATTGAAGCAACAAGTGGCCTCAAGGTGGGCAGATATTCCATATTTTATCTCTAATCTCTACTTGCTTGTATTTATCTTCTTTATCACGTGTTGCTGTATTATTGTGGTAATACCTCGACTCTTGACTAATGCAGGTCAGTTTAGATGCAATGTTCGATGTGCAGATAAAAAGGATACATGAGTACAAAAGACAGCTGCTGAATATAATAGGCATCATCCATAGATATGACTGCATAAAGGTAGATTGGAACTGTGATAGTTTACCTTCTTTTTTTATTGGAGAAGACGGAATGCCATGTCAGTTTTAAGGACTTATCTTCAGCAATCTCATAAATTCCATGCCTTCGGTCTCCTTATTTTATTTTCACTGTTATGGAACTTATACATTGGTCACCACTTATTTGCTTATTGCAGAATATGTCAAAGGATGACCGGAAGAAAGTAGTACCTCGCATCTGCATAATTGGAGGAAAGGCTGCTCCTGGTTATGAAATGGCAAAGAAGATCATCAAACTTTGTCATGCTGTAGCAGAAAAGATCAATAACGACAGTGACATAGGGGATCTTCTAAAACTGGTAAGAGGCTTTTCTATGATCTTCTAAAAGATTAATAACGTCAGTCACATATCTCAAGTCTTCTGCTAGCTCAATCCTCTATCTTGTAGATGTGCAATAGTTATGTTTCTTCTGCTAGCTCAATCCTCTATCTTGTAAACGACCAATAGTTATGTGTCTTTACAAATACCTCCTACGCTTCAACTGACTTTCACCTCTACGACTTTTGAAATAATGCAGGTCTTTATTCCTGATTACAATGTATCCGTTGCTGAAATGATAATACCTGGTGCCGATCTTTCGCAGCACATAAGGTTGGTTGATTTTATTTTGATAGAAAACGGAACTTTTATGAAGAGAAACAGGAGAACTTTGGTCACATAATAATCACAAACTAGAAAAACCATACTGGGGTGAAAACGAAGGCACCCCGTTGCAAGTATTCTTCCAATGATC
This sequence comes from Cucurbita pepo subsp. pepo, assembly GCF_002806865.2. Lineage (NCBI taxonomy): Eukaryota > Viridiplantae > Streptophyta > Magnoliopsida > Cucurbitales > Cucurbitaceae > Cucurbita > Cucurbita pepo. Next base: position 2,585,243 of record NC_036657.1, on the reverse strand, counting down.
TACAATAAGAAATGCAGGAATACATTACTTCTGTACAAAAATAATGAAATAGTTAGTCGTGCGACTGTATCAATGAACTTAACGATTTTAAGTTTTAATAATTTAAAGAATGCGTACATGAAAAAACTGATAATGTGGCTCAAATTAAATTCAAAGGAATTTCTATCCTGAGTTTGTCACCGAAAAAGTCCCATCTCTTTCATAACTGAAGTATATACAAAAACCTCCACGAAGCTTTAATTTCTTCTTCATCTTCTTTGGTGCATAAGATGCAATAAATTTTTATGTAGTACTGCTGGACATGAGGCATCAGGCACTGGTTGCATGAAGTTTCTTATGAATGGCTGTTTATTATTAGCTACAGCAGATGGATCTACGGTTGAAATAATTGAAGAAATAGGGGAAGACAATATGGTGAGTTATCTTTCTCATAGTTTATAGCTTAACTAGAGGTTCTTAATTAAACTTTATCTATATTGAAAAGTTTCTCACCCAATCATCCTGCTTTTAGGAAATTGTTGGTTCTTGCAGTCAATGAATCAAGCTAGGAAAATGTTTAAATAACTGGAAGTTAATGCCTCTGTTGAAGTAGTTGTATAATCATTTCATACCATCTTTTTTCATAGCAATTATTTCCCAAATGCAAATTACAGTCTCACATTATCTCCGTGTTGTTAGGTTATCAAAATCTTCTATCACGTCTCTAAGTTGTCTTAGCGTTAGAGAGAAATGGAACTGATATGCCTCTCAAAACTGGTCTAGAATCTTGATAAGTACAGTAGCACCTTGTTTTTTCCATCTGCTATTGGGATGTTTGATCTTTCTCTTTTTGCATGATTAAGTCAATCTTACCCATACGAGTCATCTCCAAGAATTTTATGAAGGCTGACTGCCATTCCCACACACCATCGCATCTGGAAATAGAAACTATCTTTTATAAAAGTTTTGGCTTTTCAGATGTCAGAAACCTTGAGTGCACTAAGTTTATGTCAGGAAATAAGGATTTACGATAGTTCCAATTTATTTGGTTCAGTTTTTATTTGGAGCAAAGGTGCATGAAGTTGCAACATTGCGTGAAAAAGGAACGACAATTAAGGTGCCTCTACAATTTGCTCGTGTTGTGAGGTATACATACAATCTCTCTCAACTGTTATGATCCACTGGGGAATGCACAATGAGCTTACCGTCCTCAATTTTTAGAATCCTTTTTTTATGTTTTCTGTAATGCTTTGCTTTTAAGAATGGTTCGAGATGGTTACTTCGGCTTCCAAGACTACTTCCAATCATTATGCGACACTGTCGAGGGCAGCGACGATTACTATCTCCTTGGTGCCGATTTCGAAAGCTATTTAGAGGCACAGGTATTCCTTTGGTGTTCAATAGGCTTTTCCTCGTAATTTGTTTTACAATGATATAATGATCAATTGCATTCTACCCCAGGCAGCGGCAGATAAAGCATTTGTTGATCAAAAGAAATGGACACAGATGAGCATCCTCAGCACTGCTGGTTCGGGTAGGTTCAGCAGTGACAGGACCATCCAAGATTATGCAGAGCAGACATGGGGAATTGAGCCTTGTAGATGCCCTTTATGATCAGATCACCTTCTGAAAGAAGCAAGGAAAGTTACCATCATGGAGAAGCGCATCGACCCAACTTTCTGTGCACTGCACAGAGAAGAACCCATTACGATGTTATTGAGTCTCATGCTTTCCATCTGCCCCAATAATGTGACCTCAGAATCTAACTCCAGAGGGAGAGATTGTTTCTCTCACTTCTCAATCTTAGAAACACGGAGTTCATTTTCTAACTTGTTCCATTTAGGATCCATTTTATAATTATTTGATTTTTTAATAAAGAAAATCAAGCTCAAAAATGGTGTAATGCTCATAAATGATTTTTTTTTTGAAAATGCTCATAAATGAGAGTATGATACTTGAAAAGAGTGGAAAAAGATTGAATGAATAGAAAAGAGAAACAAAAAAAAGATTGATATTTAAGAAATTGTTCAGTATAGATGAATGTGGTGTAATGAATTATCTTCATCTATGTATTAATAGTAAAAAAAAAGAAAAGAAATTAGGTTGAAGATGGTAATGATATTTTTGTAAGTTCTCGGGATATCTTTAGGATAAATTATGAACAGTTTCATCACAAACTAATAGTAATTGTATTTTTAGCTTTTTTCTTACAATAATTTATCTTAAATTGATGACGGCGAAGAAATGATTCACATGCGTGAGGGAGTCTCGCGTTGCAGAAATTGCAGGCGGGTTTCTGGGTTGTGAACTCAGAAAGCTCTGCAAAAATGGCGATTTGCCCATTTAAGATCTTGTATCTCCTTCCCGCCATATTCTTACCTCTTTTCGCCGTCTGTGAAATCGCCTCGCCCGGTCGATCAAGTAACCATGGGCTGATCGACGAATTGGTGGAAAGCAAGCTCAGGATCTCTCACTTAGGTGCATACCGTTTACTGTTTTCCTTTCACATGACATTGAACTGTTTTAATTCTTGACAGGATTTAGCTCATTGTAGTTTCCGTCAATCTAGACTTCCGGCTGACGCATTTATTACATAAGTTCGCTGTGGTGTCGCTGTTTTTGTACTTACTAAAATTGAATGCAGAATCCGTTCTGGAGGAAAGCAAGCAAAATTTGACCGAGAAAAGAAATGAGCTCGAGGCGCAGGAAAAGCTAATCGAGGCTATGTCCCATAAGATTCAATACTTGGAGTCTGCTCTATCTGATATGAAGGTTTGATTCGTGCTTTGTAATGCCAGACAATGTTGCTTCACCTTTTTGTGCGTTTACAGAGATTCATCCCGTCTATTGCATTTTTCATATTCTTCGTCTATTTATCTTACATAAGAACGTATTGGATGTATTCATTTACGGATTTTGGAGTTGGGCAGTTAGCCATTCACACCTCCGAATCTACTAAATCAATGCAAAAGTTCGTCTGATTATAGATTGAATTCTATCTTCAATTTAAGCGTTTAATTCTCAATGCACGACAATAGGTAGAAACATCAGTCAGACATCATCTAAATGCTTTATTTCTTTGAGAAAATGTCGAAGATCATCATTAAGACTGATATTAGTTTAGTTGATATGCAGAGGACAACATCAAGTGATGATGAAAGGATTGCTGCTCTGGAGGATGAGGTTTTCGTTTGCTTTTTCGTATTTAATTTTTATGCTTCTTTGGATTTTCTGATCAAGGAGCCAATTATCTGGTAAATTTTGTTGAAGCATCTTCAAAAGTTCAATTAATCCGTATAGTTGGCTTGGGCATATTAGGTACGACGTCTCTGGGCTTCATCGAGAAAGAACAACTTCGAAATTCATATTCTGAAAGCCAAGGTACAGGAAGCTGAGGAAAAACTGGAAGAGGTTACTTCACAAGTTAAGAAGGTATAAATTTCTGACCAGATTGCAACAGGTTTTTTGTTTTTAGCCGGCATTGTGTTTGAATGTTCTGCAACATGCTCACATATGTGCCATGGAAAATGTATAAAACTAAGACGAGTGTTTTATAATTATTTTGCATGTTCGTGTGCTACAATGTACGTTATCTTTTTCATCTATACACTCCATGGTATTAACTAACTGTAATAGCCCAAGCCCATTACTAGCAGATATTGTCTGCTTTGGTCCGTTACATATCGTCGTCAGCCTCACGGTTTTTAAAACGCGTCTTTCAGAGTTACACAATGGAACCGGTACTCATCTAGATACTGTCCTCTTTGGGATTTTCCTTCCGGGCTTCTCTCAAGGTTTTTGGGTTTTTCCTTAGGGTTTCCCCATCACGGCTAGGGAGAGGTTTCCACACCCTTGCTTTGTTCCCCTCCCCAACCGTGGGATCTCACACTAACTATCATTATCACGCAATGATTAATTATAGACAATAAGTAAAGAGAAATCCTTGAACATCTGGTCATTTGTTTGAAGTTTTTCATGTTTTCCTCCCTTTTTGCATGTTAGCACAACATTGTCCACAGTCTATATAACTGAAGAAATGCGATGGATATCACTTGTTTATATTCTGGACTCTGATTGAGAATGAGTTCACTTCTTCTCTATGTAATTAATATATCTTCTGCTCAACCAACTTATATCCATTGATAAATTGTTCCTTTATGTACATATTCCTTTATTTTCCAGAAGTCTAGCATAGTATCTGAACAATGGACTCAAATTCGGCACCTCGAGCAGGCTCTTGAAATGACAAAAGTATGTTTTGCTGGAGAGGGCACAATGATTGAAAATTTTATTGTTGAGCTGCTTTGCTGATGTATTAACTAACTTTGTTGGCTTGTGTGACTAGATACGAGCTTTGAAGGTCCACCGGCAAGTTGCTCTAACCAGATGCACCTATTTGAAGGTAATTGTTGGACAACCTTGGTTGAACATTGTCTTTTCATTACTCTGGCTCACCCCGTGCATTATGGTTACCTAAACCTTCATAATGTCTTCAATCACTTCACATATTTTTCCAAATAATTTCACTTGTAAGCTTTATTGATGCTTCATCTGTATAGTTAGTCAACACGCGTTTTATCAATCAACTTCAAAAGGCGCTTCAGACATCAAACCATCATCTGTTCACCAAAGTGTCTACCTTGAGTTCCATGGTTACAGGAGCCATCCATCACTTCCAAAGAGTCTATGAGGAAGCCAAAAAGTATCACCATGAGGTGTGTGTGTGTGTGTGNTTTTTGTAAGTTCTCGGGATATCTTTAGGATAAATTATGAACAGTTTCATCACAAACTAATAGTAATTGTATTTTTAGCTTTTTTCTTACAATAATTTATCTTAAATTGATGACGGCGAAGAAATGATTCACATGCGTGAGGGAGTCTCGCGTTGCAGAAATTGCAGGCGGGTTTCTGGGTTGTGAACTCAGAAAGCTCTGCAAAAATGGCGATTTGCCCATTTAAGATCTTGTATCTCCTTCCCGCCATATTCTTACCTCTTTTCGCCGTCTGTGAAATCGCCTCGCCCGGTCGATCAAGTAACCATGGGCTGATCGACGAATTGGTGGAAAGCAAGCTCAGGATCTCTCACTTAGGTGCATACCGTTTACTGTTTTCCTTTCACATGACATTGAACTGTTTTAATTCTTGACAGGATTTAGCTCATTGTAGTTTCCGTCAATCTAGACTTCCGGCTGACGCATTTATTACATAAGTTCGCTGTGGTGTCGCTGTTTTTGTACTTACTAAAATTGAATGCAGAATCCGTTCTGGAGGAAAGCAAGCAAAATTTGACCGAGAAAAGAAATGAGCTCGAGGCGCAGGAAAAGCTAATCGAGGCTATGTCCCATAAGATTCAATACTTGGAGTCTGCTCTATCTGATATGAAGGTTTGATTCGTGCTTTGTAATGCCAGACAATGTTGCTTCACCTTTTTGTGCGTTTACAGAGATTCATCCCGTCTATTGCATTTTTCATATTCTTCGTCTATTTATCTTACATAAGAACGTATTGGATGTATTCATTTACGGATTTTGGAGTTGGGCAGTTAGCCATTCACACCTCCGAATCTACTAAATCAATGCAAAAGTTCGTCTGATTATAGATTGAATTCTATCTTCAATTTAAGCGTTTAATTCTCAATGCACGACAATAGGTAGAAACATCAGTCAGACATCATCTAAATGCTTTATTTCTTTGAGAAAATGTCGAAGATCATCATTAAGACTGATATTAGTTTAGTTGATATGCAGAGGACAACATCAAGTGATGATGAAAGGATTGCTGCTCTGGAGGATGAGGTTTTCGTTTGCTTTTTCGTATTTAATTTTTATGCTTCTTTGGATTTTCTGATCAAGGAGCCAATTATCTGGTAAATTTTGTTGAAGCATCTTCAAAAGTTCAATTAATCCGTATAGTTGGCTTGGGCATATTAGGTACGACGTCTCTGGGCTTCATCGAGAAAGAACAACTTCGAAATTCATATTCTGAAAGCCAAGGTACAGGAAGCTGAGGAAAAACTGGAAGAGGTTACTTCACAAGTTAAGAAGGTATAAATTTCTGACCAGATTGCAACAGGTTTTTTGTTTTTAGCCGGCATTGTGTTTGAATGTTCTGCAACATGCTCACATATGTGCCATGGAAAATGTATAAAACTAAGACGAGTGTTTTATAATTATTTTGCATGTTCGTGTGCTACAATGTACGTTATCTTTTTCATCTATACACTCCATGGTATTAACTAACTGTAATAGCCCAAGCCCATTACTAGCAGATATTGTCTGCTTTGGTCCGTTACATATCGTCGTCAGCCTCACGGTTTTTAAAACGCGTCTTTCAGAGTTACACAATGGAACCGGTACTCATCTAGATACTGTCCTCTTTGGGATTTTCCTTCCGGGCTTCTCTCAAGGTTTTTGGGTTTTTCCTTAGGGTTTCCCCATCACGGCTAGGGAGAGGTTTCCACACCCTTGCTTTGTTCCCCTCCCCAACCGTGGGATCTCACACTAACTATCATTATCACGCAATGATTAATTATAGACAATAAGTAAAGAGAAATCCTTGAACATCTGGTCATTTGTTTGAAGTTTTTCATGTTTTCCTCCCTTTTTGCATGTTAGCACAACATTGTCCACAGTCTATATAACTGAAGAAATGCGATGGATATCACTTGTTTATATTCTGGACTCTGATTGAGAATGAGTTCACTTCTTCTCTATGTAATTAATATATCTTCTGCTCAACCAACTTATATCCATTGATAAATTGTTCCTTTATGTACATATTCCTTTATTTTCCAGAAGTCTAGCATAGTATCTGAACAATGGACTCAAATTCGGCACCTCGAGCAGGCTCTTGAAATGACAAAAGTATGTTTTGCTGGAGAGGGCACAATGATTGAAAATTTTATTGTTGAGCTGCTTTGCTGATGTATTAACTAACTTTGTTGGCTTGTGTGACTAGATACGAGCTTTGAAGGTCCACCGGCAAGTTGCTCTAACCAGATGCACCTATTTGAAGGTAATTGTTGGACAACCTTGGTTGAACATTGTCTTTTCATTACTCTGGCTCACCCCGTGCATTATGGTTACCTAAACCTTCATAATGTCTTCAATCACTTCACATATTTTTCCAAATAATTTCACTTGTAAGCTTTATTGATGCTTCATCTGTATAGTTAGTCAACACGCGTTTTATCAATCAACTTCAAAAGGCGCTTCAGACATCAAACCATCATCTGTTCACCAAAGTGTCTACCTTGAGTTCCATGGTTACAGGAGCCATCCATCACTTCCAAAGAGTCTATGAGGAAGCCAAAAAGTATCACCATGAGGTGTGTGTGTGTGTGTGTTTGTCTACATAAACCTTAAAGTCAATCTAATAATTCCTGCAAAGACTTATGGGAATAAAACGAATTGCACACCATATAGCTTCTTCTGAAATGTGCTGCTACCTCCATCTCTTAATCTTTGACATTTGCATTTCATTCCAGAGTAGATATTGCAGTGGAATAAGCATTGCCAATCTGAGCTATATCCCTTCGTGATAATGACTATAAACTTCGAATATTGATATCTGCAGTTACAAAGACTGATTAAACAAGAAATGGAAAGAAATGAATATGCAGCATATCTTGCCAACAGGGAATTTATTTTCTTTCTGGTAAGCCAACAAAAATCTTGATGCTTCATCTAGAACTTTTCCTACCTGTATTTTCGCCTACTTCTCGAATTTAATCATGTTTTATGGATTTTTAGGCGTCTGCTCTGGTTACCTTCCCAATTTTTGGCGCTTGGATGTTCCTCTCTTCACGATTTTCCAGGTAAAGGGTCATCCTTGAGNGCTTCTTTGGATTTTCTGATCAAGGAGCCAATTATCTGGTAAATTTTGTTGAAGCATCTTCAAAAGTTCAATTAATCCGTATAGTTGGCTTGGGCATATTAGGTACGACGTCTCTGGGCTTCATCGAGAAAGAACAACTTCGAAATTCATATTCTGAAAGCCAAGGTACAGGAAGCTGAGGAAAAACTGGAAGAGGTTACTTCACAAGTTAAGAAGGTATAAATTTCTGACCAGATTGCAACAGGTTTTTTGTTTTTAGCCGGCATTGTGTTTGAATGTTCTGCAACATGCTCACATATGTGCCATGGAAAATGTATAAAACTAAGACGAGTGTTTTATAATTATTTTGCATGTTCGTGTGCTACAATGTACGTTATCTTTTTCATCTATACACTCCATGGTATTAACTAACTGTAATAGCCCAAGCCCATTACTAGCAGATATTGTCTGCTTTGGTCCGTTACATATCGTCGTCAGCCTCACGGTTTTTAAAACGCGTCTTTCAGAGTTACACAATGGAACCGGTACTCATCTAGATACTGTCCTCTTTGGGATTTTCCTTCCGGGCTTCTCTCAAGGTTTTTGGGTTTTTCCTTAGGGTTTCCCCATCACGGCTAGGGAGAGGTTTCCACACCCTTGCTTTGTTCCCCTCCCCAACCGTGGGATCTCACACTAACTATCATTATCACGCAATGATTAATTATAGACAATAAGTAAAGAGAAATCCTTGAACATCTGGTCATTTGTTTGAAGTTTTTCATGTTTTCCTCCCTTTTTGCATGTTAGCACAACATTGTCCACAGTCTATATAACTGAAGAAATGCGATGGATATCACTTGTTTATATTCTGGACTCTGATTGAGAATGAGTTCACTTCTTCTCTATGTAATTAATATATCTTCTGCTCAACCAACTTATATCCATTGATAAATTGTTCCTTTATGTACATATTCCTTTATTTTCCAGAAGTCTAGCATAGTATCTGAACAATGGACTCAAATTCGGCACCTCGAGCAGGCTCTTGAAATGACAAAAGTATGTTTTGCTGGAGAGGGCACAATGATTGAAAATTTTATTGTTGAGCTGCTTTGCTGATGTATTAACTAACTTTGTTGGCTTGTGTGACTAGATACGAGCTTTGAAGGTCCACCGGCAAGTTGCTCTAACCAGATGCACCTATTTGAAGGTAATTGTTGGACAACCTTGGTTGAACATTGTCTTTTCATTACTCTGGCTCACCCCGTGCATTATGGTTACCTAAACCTTCATAATGTCTTCAATCACTTCACATATTTTTCCAAATAATTTCACTTGTAAGCTTTATTGATGCTTCATCTGTATAGTTAGTCAACACGCGTTTTATCAATCAACTTCAAAAGGCGCTTCAGACATCAAACCATCATCTGTTCACCAAAGTGTCTACCTTGAGTTCCATGGTTACAGGAGCCATCCATCACTTCCAAAGAGTCTATGAGGAAGCCAAAAAGTATCACCATGAGGTGTGTGTGTGTGTGTGTTTGTCTACATAAACCTTAAAGTCAATCTAATAATTCCTGCAAAGACTTATGGGAATAAAACGAATTGCACACCATATAGCTTCTTCTGAAATGTGCTGCTACCTCCATCTCTTAATCTTTGACATTTGCATTTCATTCCAGAGTAGATATTGCAGTGGAATAAGCATTGCCAATCTGAGCTATATCCCTTCGTGATAATGACTATAAACTTCGAATATTGATATCTGCAGTTACAAAGACTGATTAAACAAGAAATGGAAAGAAATGAATATGCAGCATATCTTGCCAACAGGGAATTTATTTTCTTTCTGGTAAGCCAACAAAAATCTTGATGCTTCATCTAGAACTTTTCCTACCTGTATTTTCGCCTACTTCTCGAATTTAATCATGTTTTATGGATTTTTAGGCGTCTGCTCTGGTTACCTTCCCAATTTTTGGCGCTTGGATGTTCCTCTCTTCACGATTTTCCAGGTAAAGGGTCATCCTTGAGAAAAGAGGGTATACTTCTCATTGTTTAGCTTAGCCAGGAGATAAATTTTCCAATATAAGATTATGAAATATAGTAGCGACTATTAGCATTTTAGTGACATATTGATATCTTGTGTGAAAGGTTGAGATATTTATTACATAACACTTTGTAAAATTTTACATCAAACTGAGAATGCTGCATTACAAGAACTGGCGACCATCAATTACACAGGATCTATACGATTTATAAAAGGAGGAAAGAAATGCAACCCTTTGTTGGTTTTGTAAACAGGTGGGCGATCAAATATCATAGAAAACTGTCGCACTCCAAAAAAATTGTTCAAATTCTTCCCATTCCCACCGAAGAATCACCAATGCCGTTTCTACCATTGGATACCTGACCCTCAGGAACAAAACCTTTATCATTTTATTGACTTTCTCCTCTGGCTTGTCAATGGTTCATAGCTTAGATTGTCAATGGTTCAAACCAAGCCTCTGGCTCGTCGATTCGAACCCATTTACTGGATGATTGTTCGAATTAGGCCCTTGGCCATGGAGAGGCAAAACATAACAGCAGGACTAGCATACTTATATCTTAGGTACAGCCTCGCAGCATGGATTAGCAAAGCCTCGTAATGCCATTCATGAGTGGCATTATCGACACGAAGGACATCGAAATAACATTATGCGACTGAGATATGGTTAATTAAGGACCAATATCACCATCTTAACCATTATTAAGGGGTTTTCTTTTTTCCTGGACCGTATGCAATCAACCAAACCAAAATATCAAAACTATAACAAATTGAATCAATAATTTATTCGATAAATTTCAAACAAATCAAAGATTCAAAGTTTCAGACGTGGCATTAATTGGTTTAGGGTTGGTTGGTTCCTCGTATGCATTATCTATTACTCGGTTTGTTTTGATGTCGACTTTTGTGCCACACACGTCAACTCCCTCTTTCACGTGTTTGACCATTTTCTCTCGTGCAAATGGGTGCACCCTATTATTTCTTTTCTCATTTCTCCAATCTCTCTAATCAAACCACTTCATCTTTACAATAATAATAATAATTTTAAGATTTATAGATGCCAAAGTGAAAATTTAGAAATTTATCAAACATTCTAGATCATATTCGAGCAGCCTATTCAACTTTTGGCGAGTCCTAAGCTGACTGCATCAAAGAGGGTAGAAGCAATGAATCGATTGTATGTTAAATTAAAAAAATTATATAAAAAAAAAAGGTTAATGTAAAATTTTATTTAGATGGATTGCAAGAATTGAAACTGTTGGCAATAAGCAATACACTTCATCAACTATATTTCTTAAACCATACCAACAAATAATTATGTTTAAAGGGTTTTGATTGAGAATAAATTTAAGTTAAAACTGAAAAAATATGGACGAAAATAGTGATATGAACTAAAATTAAAAAAAATTAAAAGAACAGAGAAAAATGAAGACAAGAGGCGCGTGTAAGATGATGGTTGGCGCGTAAACAAAAGTCAAGTGTCTGGGGAGAAGACGTGGGCCCGTAATGTGGAGTGGGCCAATCTTAAAAGTTGGTGGGTGTGGGAAAACTGGAAATGTCACCCTTTTATGGGGCGGCGCTGTTTGGCTGCTTCCGTTTCCATTTACAAAATAAATAAAAATTGGTGCTGTCGCGTGAGGTTACCAGGATGTGCATTATCGGCCAATTAGGAAACAAAGGACACGCGTCAGTTTTTTACCGGTGCAATCTTTTTGGGGCCCACCAAATCGTAGACCTCAAAAATAAAATCGAACTTACTTTCTTTTCTTTAAAAATAATAACCAAATTACAAATTTACTTTGTAAATTTGTATTTATCTGATATTTCGAAAAAAATGATGGTTGAATACTAGCCATTGGATGATGCTACAATAAACGGTGGGGATGGGACCAGGAAGTCAAATTCCTTGCTTTTGACTTTTGCCATTTCTGATTGAATCAAATTCCAAAATTCCAAAATGTTCTTCTATAAACCCAAGTCCCTTCCTTTCCACTTCCATTTCCTCTATCAACTTAGAACCAATCGGATCACCATTTTCTTCAATCAACTATGGCGCCGAGAGACAAGGTTAAGGCGGCGGTGGCAGCCGGCGGCAAGGACAAAGAGGTGCATTTTAGAGGAGTGAGGAAGAGGCCATGGGGAAAATATGCGGCGGAGATTAGAGATCCGGCGAAGAAGATCCGTGTGTGGCTAGGCACATTTGAAACAGAGGAAGAGGCGGCGATGGCTTACGATGCCGCCGCCCGCAAATTCCGCGGCGCCAAGGCTAAGACTAACTTTCCTTTTCCCTTTCCCGTTCCCGTTATCGTCAACAGAAGTAGCACCGTTGAATCCCCCAACCCAGACCTCACTCTTGACCTCAATCTCGAACCTGACGCTATCGCCGCCGGATCCACGCCGCCCTTCCCCTTCGGAATTTTCCCGCCGCCCAATCACCTTTTCCTCTTCGATCATCCCATTTTCCGCCACGGAATGGTTGAGATTCTTCATAATCATCAATCCGCCGCGAGTTTCGATCGCCGCCACCAAAAAACAGTCCCCTGCGGCGGAGTTCAAAGTGACTCAGATTCATCCTCCGTTAGTAATCTCAACCAAAATGACCACAAATCAAGACCCATTCTAGATCTAGATCTCAATTTCCCTCCACCGGAGTCCGCGTAGGCTTCAATTTTTCCGACAAAGATGAATTATGGCAACATTTTTGTAGCTCCATGTCAATTAATACACGTGTACTAGCTATCAGGCCTATCTAACTCCTTTTTGTGAAAAAAAAAAAAAAAAAAAAAAANGCGACGGAGGGAACTGAAAGAAGAAAAGAAGAACATGATTAATTGGGTTCTCCGTCCATGTGAAGGTCATCTCAGGCAGCCCAGATCGCCGGACGGGACGATATTTGGAGGCGGAGGTTGGGGAGGGGAGGGGCGGGGTCCACTGGACACGTAATGAGGACAGAGGAAGACGACAAAACATAGTTTTATATTAAGGAAGTGGCAATTTATTTGTGGTTTTTTATTTTATTTACTATTATTTAAGTTTGTGGAGTTATTATGGATAAAACCAATTCCAAACCATTTTAGTATACAATTTTAATATTTATTATTTAATGCTAACCTAAATATATTTGCATAGTTCAGTATTCAATTAACAAATCCATTTTTAATAACCTAATTAATTTTCTTTCATACATTTATTTCAATTTTAATTTTAGAGTAAAAAAATTAAAATAATTTCTCAAGGGACTAAACTCATATTTAATACAATTAAATTCAGATTAAAAGAAAAAAAGAGTTTGGGGCCATTATCGGGTGGGCTGAAGCCCATAATTAGAACTGGGAAGGGGAAGAAAGGAAGAACCGGTAATTACCGGTTCCCGTAGCTGGAAGGAAACGGCTACTGGCATCTCGCAAACCGACCAGGCATGACAGAGTTTTCAAGTTCGTTATTCTGATTTTGTCTGGAGGAGAGGGGGATGAATATTTGCGTATGAGTTTGGTGAGAGCTTAGGTCTTCAATTTGGGATTCTTCTAGGGTTTTTAATGGGTAGGGTTTTTCTGGTTGAATTGGAAGGCAGGTCTTACCGATGCCGCTTCTGTAATAACAATGTTGCTCTTGCCGATGACGTCCTTTCTCGGGTACTCTCACTCTTTATTTTTCTCTGCGAATTCTCTCAACTCCTTTCTTCGTTTCCATCGACTAATTTCGCGCATACATGCTACAATTTTGTTCGTTCAAATTCTGGAATTCAATTTCTCAACAATCTGAACCGAAAACGGGAGTTTTAGTCCTCGAATTATAGGTTTGCATCAAGATGGATTGTTTTTCCTTGTATTAGAGTTATGCGTTCTTTGTTCAATCGTTGTTTGCTGGTTTATTTGATTTTCCTGATTTTTGTTTTGTTTTTTGAGCCAAGCATTCTTAATTGAAATATCAAGCATATTTTGGGTATGGTTAATTTGTCCGTCGTCGCTATGTGAAATGACGCTACTGAGTCTTAAATGCTATGTTGGAAGTGAAATTCCAACAATATTACGATCGATTTCCTTTTGAATCTTTTCCATTTCATTTTTCACTTGCCCATTTTGATGAATTCTTATTGTTCTCCTATTGTCCCAGACTTTCAATTGCAGCCAAGGGAGGGCATATCTTTTCAGCAATGTGTAAGTGGCCCTGATCTTATTTTTATGTGCAGCTTCAAATCCAAATGTCTAGATTTTTTTTTAGGAACCATTGGATGAGGACTTCTGTAAGAGGAGGAGAATTGATTGACTTCCCTTTAAATTCTGTTTTCCTTATTTGAGAACAATTATATATAGAAATAGCTTCTGATGGTTCGGGTTTTTACTAGTATTTCTTAAGCAGTTCTCACGATTCGAAAATTACAGTATATTGCCTCACAGTTCTTATCCTTCTTCCCTTTTCTTGCGCATTTCTGATCGACATTGACTCTTAACCTTTTGGCAGAGTGAATATAACATCTGGTCCCAAGGAGGAGAGGTTGATGCTTTCTGGTATGCACACTGTGGAAGATATCTTTTGTTGCTGTTGCGGACAAATTCTTGGATGGAAATATGTAAGTTTTCTCCTCTTGCTATCTGTGCAAAGTAGTCTAATTTCCACCATCTGATGACTGTTCAGATGTAGGAATCGCCACGACTTAGCTCAACGGTTAAAGGAGCAACTTATAACTCGTACATTTAAGTTTGTCGTTCCGTTGACCGTTATCAACTATCTATCTCATGCATATTTCAACTTCCAAAATTAATTGGTGAAGATAATTCACTGTAACGAGTTCAGGTGAGAAGAAGTTGGTCTGATGCCCTCGAGTATCAAACGAACTATATTAGAAATAATCTATAAAGAATGGACATGGGTTCGTTGATATGATTACATGCTATTCTATTTCAAATTAGGAAACTTTGATAAAATATATTGGAATAGTATGAGTTCAATTTATCCTTAAGAAAGATGACCAATTAGAATAAATCGAAAACAAGAGGGAAAAAGAACTCTTGGAAGGACCCAACACGAGCATAGCTTAGTACTTAAAACATCTTCAAGAGGTCATGGGTTTGAATCTCCCAACTCTTATTGATGTAATAGCCACTTCTTGCTATTACAATACATAATAAAATCCTATTTTGTCTGAAATTTTGAGAAAAGAAAAGCTGTTGTGGCATATGCTTGAGTACTGGAGTTCGAAACTTTTGGGAGAGGAAGGATGGTGTGAGGGGTTATTTGCTCTCTAACTCTTCTCTATCACGTCAAAGACTGGATTTCTCTCATAGACCAGAATTCTTCACAGTTTCAGCTCTTTTTTGTATTGCTTTGTTCTATTTCTATTCGTTTTTCTTCGGTTTTGATTTTCATTGTCTTGTTTTTCTGCTATGTTGTGGATTATTAATTGTTATAATCCTTTTATCTAAAACCTGCCCAATGGAAAATGGGTAATGATAACGATAACAGTAATATTGAGTTTTTGAACATTTCAGCTATTGATTAAGGCGAAGTTCTTTTTTTCCCAATATAATTCATGCATAGTATACATGTAATATTCCTTTCTAGAGAGAACAGAGAGAAAACAATTATATGCACAATATAATCATCACAATTAGATGTAAATGTCACACGGAAGGTAAGGTACAACAATCATGTTTGCCTGGCTGGTTGGCTGGTTGTCTGCTGGGCTTGTCTCAACTTGAGCAGCTAAATAGGCAGGTTCGCATTGAAGCAGCAGTTATTGTACTGAGTTTACAAAAAAAAATATATTTTTCATTGTTACCAGACAGGATGAGTAGAAAGCTTCTCCAATATATGCATGCATACGTATGTGATAATACCTTTCATCTGCCTGAAATCCTGAAATAACATTAAATTAGAGTTGAAAATGGTGTAATTTATGGTTTGCATCTGAAAACATTTGTGGGTTTGTGTTTTTATGAAGGGATTTTCAGTTGAGTTGTTGATTGTAGTATTAGTTTGCTAAATTGATATTGATGCATTTCAATAGGTAACTACACATGACAAATACCAAAAGTACAAGGAGGGGAAGTTTGTTCTTGAGAGGTACTCAGACATTTTCCTCATCTTTCCAAATAACATGAAGTTTACTGTAAATACATTATTTGTTCTTGAGTTTATTTATGCTTCTAACAGATGGAGAATAGTTGAGGAGATGATGGAAGACTTAAATGGAGATGCTCATCCTGGTTCAAGCGATATGGAAAATCCTTAGTGAGTTTCTGCCAAATTCTCTCAGAATAAGGAAACTCTAGCGTACATGTCCAAGTGTTGTATGTAGAAATAATTCTAGAGTCTGTAAACTACTATTAAACTGCATGACCATAATCTATAATATCATAAGCTTTTTATCGAATCGTGTCTTGAATGCTCGGTAAGAGCCTTTGTCTTCTCTCTATTCGAATGAAGGTAAGGGCGGCGCTAAGAAAATGGATGGTTCTGATCTTCGTAAAAGTGATTGCTCATGGAACCATTAAAGGTAATTTTGTTTCTAGTTTATTAAAAAGGTGTTCTCAATCGTTCTAAACTTGTTGGTGCAAATTTAGTTGAACCTTTTTGATGCTGTGTCTTCTGTAAAGTTGATAACATAACAAGAAAAGCAGAAAAAAGGAAGTATTTGCGCTTTTATCATAGTATCTTATTGATTGTATGGTTAGAAGATCAGTGGGAAGCCAAAAGTAGCCATTGGAAAGGGAAAGGGCCCCCCTGCCATAAGTTGTTTTGCTGTAGAGGCCGATGATTAGCTTATTGGCGGGACAGAGATGGGCCACTGGATGAATGGTTGAGGCTGTGAGTACCTCAAATTTACCTGCACAGCCGCAGTAGTATTGAGTAATACACAAGGACAGAAGCAAAGGGGCCGCCTCTTGTTTGCTTGGCTGCTCGGCAAACCCCGCCGTATACGACGAGTGGGACTGCAGCCGGCTCCTCATTTAAAACGTTATCTGTTAGGGCGGAATGAAATCTTCAATGTTGTTGCTTAGCTTCTGTCCGTCCTCTCCCTTTCGCTTGATAGAATAAGCAAGTTTTAAATGATTTTAGTTCCACTTCCACTGATTGAAGGTTGATCTTAGTTTATAAGTAAATAACCTATCAAAGTCAAGAGTTTATATTGTTCTATTGAAAATTTTTAACTATAAACATAAGAATCAATATGTTTAGTGTATTAAAAACGAGCATAATATCTGAGTGTGATGAAGTTATTCAAAATAAAAAGTGACCGTATAGAAAAATAAAATCGGTCACGTTTTGAATTGGGAATCAAAGTAGGAGTTGGTATTTATTTAATATTTTTTAGCAAAATTCAAAGCAAACGTGTTTTAAAGGGTAAATATAAGACAATGTAATGAACAGAAAAAGAGTGGATAAGGCCTAAGGAAGTGTCCAAAAAAAACAATTGAGTTCAGAGCGGCTTGTTTAGTTGTGGCGCGACGCTAAGCCGCCGTGATGTCTCAGCTACCGACACCCTCATTAATTCCTTTATTTATTTAATTATTATTTACTCTTTATTAAAAAAAATAATAAAAAATAAAAAAATAAAAATCAAAGGTATTTTTCCTGCCATACATGATNTGAGGGAGGACGTGGCGGTTTGAAATGACGGCTGTGGCAAAGTGCAGGTGGTGTGGGGGTGGCAGTTTTTATGATGACGCCATTTATTTATTATATATTTAGTTATTTATTTATTTTGCGTCGACTCTGCACCGCACTTTCTCTGTTTCTGCGACTGCTTCTCACTCCCTTAATTTCTTCATATTTCCACACGCCCCCCTCAACTATTCTCTTTTTTCAACTTCGCCCCACCTCACCACCCAGGTTTTTATGGAAGCTTCATTAATTTAATTAACGTGAACAATGTTTTTAGCCGCCGTCCAGGAGGGACGCTTTTCTTTTTCTTCTTTTTTCTTTTTTTTTTTGTTTTTTTGTTTTTTTGGGTTTTTTGGGTTTTTATTTTAGCCCTAAAATCCAAATTCGAAACAGACAAAATCTGGAACAAATTTGTAATGGAAAACGGGGTTTGGTTGGTTGGTTGGTTAGGCTCTGTAATTTGTTTTATTTTGGCCAAAATAGGTTAATAATGAACCAAGATTTTGTCTCAAAATCTTTGTTTTTTTTTTTTTTTTCTTTTTTCTTGGGTTGAATTTTCTACAATTACGAAAATTAATTAAGAGCACGTGATTAATATTTAAGAAATTGAAGTAAACCAGGCGGGCAACGTAACCCACCAGCCCATTGCAATTCTTGTTGACTTTTTGTAAAAAAAAATATATATATATATAAACAAATATAATTATTTATTTAGCCTCGTTTTTGTAATGGGTGTTTGATTTTCTAGGGTTGCCGCCTTCTTTTCATATGGTTCCATATAATTTTTTTAAATTTGAATGACTAAATTTAAGATTTATTAAAAATTATGTAACGATTAGATTACATTTTTATTCAATTTGGGAAGATGATTCTATCAATATCTTAGAGATCTTTTCAAGTTTCAATAATTAAAATTACAGGTAGTGGAATTTAGAATAGCGGGACTAAAAATGACATTTTTACCCTCGAAATGAATGGTGTAAAAAGAAAAAGAAAAAGAAAAAATAGAAATTGAAGTGAGCAAATGTTGACAAAAGTAAAAGAAAGTGAAAAGGAAGGTTAGCCAACAAAGNTTGCTAAATTGATATTGATGCATTTCAATAGGTAACTACACATGACAAATACCAAAAGTACAAGGAGGGGAAGTTTGTTCTTGAGAGGTACTCAGACATTTTCCTCATCTTTCCAAATAACATGAAGTTTACTGTAAATACATTATTTGTTCTTGAGTTTATTTATGCTTCTAACAGATGGAGAATAGTTGAGGAGATGATGGAAGACTTAAATGGAGATGCTCATCCTGGTTCAAGCGATATGGAAAATCCTTAGTGAGTTTCTGCCAAATTCTCTCAGAATAAGGAAACTCTAGCGTACATGTCCAAGTGTTGTATGTAGAAATAATTCTAGAGTCTGTAAACTACTATTAAACTGCATGACCATAATCTATAATATCATAAGCTTTTTATCGAATCGTGTCTTGAATGCTCGGTAAGAGCCTTTGTCTTCTCTCTATTCGAATGAAGGTAAGGGCGGCGCTAAGAAAATGGATGGTTCTGATCTTCGTAAAAGTGATTGCTCATGGAACCATTAAAGGTAATTTTGTTTCTAGTTTATTAAAAAGGTGTTCTCAATCGTTCTAAACTTGTTGGTGCAAATTTAGTTGAACCTTTTTGATGCTGTGTCTTCTGTAAAGTTGATAACATAACAAGAAAAGCAGAAAAAAGGAAGTATTTGCGCTTTTATCATAGTATCTTATTGATTGTATGGTTAGAAGATCAGTGGGAAGCCAAAAGTAGCCATTGGAAAGGGAAAGGGCCCCCCTGCCATAAGTTGTTTTGCTGTAGAGGCCGATGATTAGCTTATTGGCGGGACAGAGATGGGCCACTGGATGAATGGTTGAGGCTGTGAGTACCTCAAATTTACCTGCACAGCCGCAGTAGTATTGAGTAATACACAAGGACAGAAGCAAAGGGGCCGCCTCTTGTTTGCTTGGCTGCTCGGCAAACCCCGCCGTATACGACGAGTGGGACTGCAGCCGGCTCCTCATTTAAAACGTTATCTGTTAGGGCGGAATGAAATCTTCAATGTTGTTGCTTAGCTTCTGTCCGTCCTCTCCCTTTCGCTTGATAGAATAAGCAAGTTTTAAATGATTTTAGTTCCACTTCCACTGATTGAAGGTTGATCTTAGTTTATAAGTAAATAACCTATCAAAGTCAAGAGTTTATATTGTTCTATTGAAAATTTTTAACTATAAACATAAGAATCAATATGTTTAGTGTATTAAAAACGAGCATAATATCTGAGTGTGATGAAGTTATTCAAAATAAAAAGTGACCGTATAGAAAAATAAAATCGGTCACGTTTTGAATTGGGAATCAAAGTAGGAGTTGGTATTTATTTAATATTTTTTAGCAAAATTCAAAGCAAACGTGTTTTAAAGGGTAAATATAAGACAATGTAATGAACAGAAAAAGAGTGGATAAGGCCTAAGGAAGTGTCCAAAAAAAACAATTGAGTTCAGAGCGGCTTGTTTAGTTGTGGCGCGACGCTAAGCCGCCGTGATGTCTCAGCTACCGACACCCTCATTAATTCCTTTATTTATTTAATTATTATTTACTCTTTATTAAAAAAAAAAAAAAAAAAAAAAAAAGGGTTGGGGGGATGGAATATAATAAAGAAAATAAAAAAAAAAGAAGGGTATGGAATGAGGGAGGACGTGGCGGTTTGAAATGACGGCTGTGGCAAAGTGCAGGTGGTGTGGGGGTGGCAGTTTTTATGATGACGCCATTTATTTATTATATATTTAGTTATTTATTTATTTTGCGTCGACTCTGCACCGCACTTTCTCTGTTTCTGCGACTGCTTCTCACTCCCTTAATTTCTTCATATTTCCACACGCCCCCCTCAACTATTCTCTTTTTTCAACTTCGCCCCACCTCACCACCCAGGTTTTTATGGAAGCTTCATTAATTTAATTAACGTGAACAATGTTTTTAGCCGCCGTCCAGGAGGGACGCTTTTCTTTTTCTTCTTTTTTCTTTTTTTTTTTGTTTTTTTGTTTTTTTGGGTTTTTTGGGTTTTTATTTTAGCCCTAAAATCCAAATTCGAAACAGACAAAATCTGGAACAAATTTGTAATGGAAAACGGGGTTTGGTTGGTTGGTTGGTTAGGCTCTGTAATTTGTTTTATTTTGGCCAAAATAGGTTAATAATGAACCAAGATTTTGTCTCAAAATTTTTTTTTTTTTTTTTTTTTTCTTTTTTCTTGGGTTGAATTTTCTACAATTACGAAAATTAATTAAGAGCACGTGATTAATATTTAAGAAATTGAAGTAAACCAGGCGGGCAACGTAACCCACCAGCCCATTGCAATTCTTGTTGACTTTTTGTAAAAAAAAATATATATATATATAAACAAATATAATTATTTATTTAGCCTCGTTTTTGTAATGGGTGTTTGATTTTCTAGGGTTGCCGCCTTCTTTTCATATGGTTCCATATAATTTTTTTAAATTTGAATGACTAAATTTAAGATTTATTAAAAATTATGTAACGATTAGATTACATTTTTATTCAATTTGGGAAGATGATTCTATCAATATCTTAGAGATCTTTTCAAGTTTCAATAATTAAAATTACAGGTAGTGGAATTTAGAATAGCGGGACTAAAAATGACATTTTTACCCTCGAAATGAATGGTGTAAAAAGAAAAAGAAAAAGAAAAAATAGAAATTGAAGTGAGCAAATGTTGACAAAAGTAAAAGAAAGTGAAAAGGAAGGTTAGCCAACAAAGGAATGTTCCCCAATTCCCACTTTCATACAATCATACACACAACTCTCACTTTATAGTACAACCAAATTTTGACTCTTACAAATACACCAAAATATTCCATTTATTATTATTATTATTATTATTTTGAAATTTTGCTATTAAAAAAAAAAAAGAAATATAAAGTTGAAGCTACACATATCATAACAGAAAAGATATGTTTGTAGTTCAATTATTATCTCTACTTAATTATGAAAAAAGAAAAAAAAAGGTTGGTACGGAAAAGGATAAAACAGTAAAATGGATATTAAATTAAATATTTTAAAGTGAAGAAAATCGTGAACGGCGGACGGCGGAGGATAAAAATAAGGAAGGGGGATTGGGGTAGACGCGCGGGGGGAGGCGCGTGGAAAAGGAGAGGGGAGAGGGTTTAGGGTAAATAAAAAAGGATGAATAAATAGGGTGCTGAAATTGCCGAAACCACAAAAGCAGACGTACCAAGCGAAGGGAAACCAAGAATGGAATGCAATTATTATAAAGTGCACACGCTTGGGCTTCCTTCCCTTACTACGACGTCGTTCCAAACACCAATTCAAATTAATAATAATAATAATAATAAAAAAGAAAAACTCATGCTTTTGGCGCGTGACGATTGTTATTGTTGTTATTATTATTATATTTATATTTATATGCGTTCGAACCAATAACGTCGGATGGAAGCAATATTTTCGGCGGACGGCCGCCGGCATCATTACGCCGCTTCATGAAAATATTATTAAAATAAAAAAAGGTGCAAGATTTTTTAATCAATATCCACCAAAAACTTGTATTTACATATTCTTTTAATGGGGTTTTTTTTTTTTTTTGTTTTTTTAAATCTAGGGGTGAAAAAGTGGATACAGAATACTGTCAGAATATAAAATTAAAAAAAAAAAAGAAAAAAAAAACGACAAAAAGTGAGAGAAATGAGAAAGAGATGTCCGTTAAAAACGCCGGTAAAAGCCGTGTGGTGGGGTTGTTGAATGAATCATAGCCACACCGGTGGAGGCTCGTTCAGATCAAAGGGGAGGCCACGACGCACGTGCCCCATAAACGACGCCGTAGTGTTGGGCGCTGGATCTCTCGAGTCCACCAGCCCCGGAGAGGCTTCCACATTGACATTACACAAGTCGTTTCGAGCGCCGTGGCGGAGGAAATCGCCGAGGAGAAGACGAGCGGCGGAGGAGGAGGAGGAGGAGGAAGGGGCGGCGGCGGCGGAGGAGGAGGAGGAGGAAGGCCAGTTGCAGGTTGTAGGAGTGGAGGAGACGTTGAGGTCGAGGGAGAGAGGGGGAGGGAAGTTGGTCTTGGCTTTGGAGCCGCGGAGGGACCTGGCGGCGCCGTCGTAAGCAAGGGCGGCTTCTTCAGGGGTATCGAAAGTGCCCAACCAGACACGGGTCTTCTTCCAAGGGTCGCGAATCTCAGCGGCGTAGCGACCCCATGGCCTCTTTCTGACGCCCCTGTAGTGAGCCTCGCGAGTGGAAGCCATGGGGGAATCACCAACGAAATTTAAAAAAAAAAAAAAAATAGAAAAAGAAAAACAAAAAAGAACAGAAGGAAAAGAGATTTGGGTGAGTAAAGGAAGTGAAATGTGTTTTAACACAATTTTGAAGTGGAAGAAGAAGGGAAAGGAAAGGAAAGGAAAGGAAGGGAAGGGACCCACCAAGTCACCCGTAATCCTCGGGTACACGGCATAAATACACACACATATTTCAACTCTTTTTTTCTTTTTTTTCTTTTTTTTTTTAATTAACAAAATAAATACCTCATATAGGGGCCGTCGGATGAGAGATTAAGAACCAGATTTTGATTAAATAAATAAATAATAATAAAGGGTTTAATTTAATATTATAAATAGGAAAAGAAGGAGGAGGGTGGGGCCTGGATCAGGAAAGGAAGAGAGAGCCGCCGCCTGATTAGACGTGAGGAGGATGACGTAAGCCCTACGAATGGGGGGCTGACCGGCGCCTGCCAAAATATGTGGGACTGTCAGAAAAACGGGCACACGTGGAGGCTTTATAAGTGGTGTCTCAGTCTAGGGAACACCCTCCAATTGGGCCGGGCTGGGCCTTCCCTTTCTTTTCCAATTTTATTATTTTTGTTTTCCAGGGAGGGGCTCAGCCGCTCAGTGGCTGAGGGGCCAGATAGTTGGTGGTAAAAGAAGGGAGGGACGGTGGGGAGGGACTCTGACAATGACTGAACATGGAGGTTTCAATTCAATTCCGCTGGAATGCTAATTTACTTCGAAATGAATATTGTAAATACGTAGTTACTGCCAATGGGGGGTTTGTGTGTATTATTTTTTGGCTGCTTTTATTTCTTTCCAGACAAAAAAGTAAGGTTATATCAGCAGTTAATGACGTCTCGATTCCTTTTTTTAAAACTTCCAAAAATATTATGAACTTTATCTTCCGTAAATAAAATTTACATGCAGGTTAAATGGTAAAATATTTTGTCCGGAAGTAGTTAAAAACTACTTGTCAGATTACACTCCATGTGCTCTTCCGCCCTTCACTTCTGTTACCTGCATTGGTAATTTCCCTTCTTCCAGCTTCCCACCTACAAATATAATAATAATAATAATAATACAAATCACAAATCAGGTTTTGACGTGAGGCAACAGTTTTGCGTGAACAAGTGATGAAAAAACAACAAAAATTCAGCTCAAAACAACTTTCTTGTATGTTAGGTGGATGAAAGTACACATTGGGATCCAGCTTTTTTTTGGGAAGCTAAAAGCAAAGTCATAAAAGTTTATGCTTAAAATGGACAATATCATACTATTGTAGAGATCCGTAATTCGTGTAATAACAAGGTAAACAGAAACACAGTCACAAAGCCAGACATAATATAACGACTCACACATGCGCTCTTGTATTCATATTCATGTAATATAGTAAATCAAATTGCTCATATTCATATTCATGTAATATAGTAAATCAAATTGCTCATATTCATATTCATGTAATATAGTAAATCAAATTGCTCATAGTATTCAACGTGTAAAATGCAAAAAAAAAAGGGATAATAAAGTTACAATTGGGGACATGAGGGAGTTTAAAAATGAAAAGGGTTTTTCTCTACCTGAACCTTTGCTACGAAGAAAAGGTTACCTTTTTCCTTTTTTATATTCTCTTCTGTATGCAAGCAGTTCTCTACTGGTCTACAAAAATCTTGAGCACTAACCTCTCATCTCATCTCCGGTTCAAGTTGTAAGAGTGTGTAAAGAATTGTATCAATGTACAAGAATTAACTTCCACTGGGGCGTCAAGGATCTTTACCATTATTGGTGCAATTGGATTCATAACCGACCTGATGCAGTCATACCAAGGAAGGAGCTGGCTTCAACCAGACAAGATGGCTCAGTTTTAAGAGTTGAATCAGGAAATCAAACGTCCATTTTCAGTGGGAGCCCTCGTATGGCCTTGATTGTGATGCATTGTCATCTGGATATCACGAGATAGATGGGTCCTAGCTTTTGCATATGGAGCATCTCTTGCTGCAAGAGTGATCCAATAATAATGTATAATTAGCTCTTAGTGATGCCAAATCTAGAATAGCATTTCCATGCCTCATTTGGGATTTGTGTACCGTATTTAACAGAGACCACAAAATGAACTTATTGAGTCACCGATTATAACACTATTCAGGAAAAGAACCTATGCATACCGTGAGGTTATCCCTAACTCAAAAAAAAAGAAGTAAAACAATGGTATTACTTTTAGATAGACAAACTCATCAACAACGTTCTTACCAGCATTCTGCACTCGGAGGATATTCTGCCGCCTTTTCCAACAGCAAACCACAAAAGTAATTATGAGCAAGAACATAATTAAAGCTCCAAATGCAATCCCTAATTTAGCACCAGTAGAAAGGTGTGGCCCACATGCAGGTAGCCCAGGTATACCACAGAGACCGGCATTATCAGTAAAGCTGTACCGTCCATGTTAGAATATCAGTATCTAATAAAAATACATATGAACAGTAGAATTTTCCTCTGCCACGTATAATTAACAATAAAGTAACTGCTTACTTGAAGCTGGCCCTGTGCAAAAGCCTTGCACCTAAAGCATCAGGCACTCTTCCGGACAAAGAGTTTCCATTAAGATTCCTGTGAGGGTAAAAAAAAAAACGTCCTGATGTGATGATCATTACGTTCAATTTATTGGATATGGTCTGAAGTATCTTACAGTATTCGTAATGATGTCAACTGTCCAAGACTTTCAGGAATTGATCCATTGAAGGAATTGTAGGATAGATCCCTAATAGAGAAAATATATTTCAAGCATTGTACTGCCACAGTTGTCTAGATTGAGCGATAACAATCCAAATATAAACTGAAACAACAATCTAAATCTAAAAAAAAAAAAAAAAAAAAAAAAAAAAAAAAANATACTTATTCACAAAAAAATTACTGTACTCCTTATATACATATCAGCAATTATTCATCAGCCAGCTTCATTCAATAGAATAGAATAGAACAATATCTAATTTACCCTCTCGGACATTTTAAACATCCCAAAGACGCCATTAATTTGCTTTCCTACTTGTTTACATTACTTTTTTTTTATGAGATATGATCTCCGTTATGAAGGGTTCTATGCCACTCAAAGAGAGAATCTCGTGAGGAAATGGTAAATCATCTCCACTCTTTCTGTGGCCCAATGGCTACACAAAACAACAAGCCACAACCCCCCTCTTCTAGGGAACCTCAACATTAGATGGTATCACTCCTTGACTACCATTTGGACTTGGACTAAAAATACTCTTGTAATACAAGTTGCCCTCCACGAGCTGTATCTCCAAACTAACCATCAGATCTCATGGCGTGGCATATTTCTCAGTATTTCATTGGAAGAAAAGTAGTGCTTCTAGAAGCTTTTTAGTTCCCTTCCATGTAGCCATTTTATACAAATCACTCTCCATAGTGTTCACGTTGAAACACACATTCTCCAGAAGAATCCATTACTTGCCCGCAACTTCCCATTACATTCTGGAGACAAAGGTATAACTTCATTTGAAACTTACCACTATGTCCACTGAACAAAGATGATTTCACTGACATGTACTCTCACAAAGCTTGATACATGCACGTGGAGTTGCCAATTCTCTATAAAACACATTCTTGAGAAACCAACTCACATGATGTGGCTTAAGAAACTCTATGTTCTCAGCAACCTATAAGCACTCCACTATGCACATAACCAACCTGCTATGATCAAGCTCTTCTTTTGCGTCTCTACTAACACTGGCTTGTCAGGATTTCTGTCCCTCTTAGGCAGCGTGGTGAACCCTCCACAGTCGTTATTAAAAGTTTTTAGTTTCTCAACAACTACTATGCAATGATTAATACTGAGTGCACACTAGATCAAAACCTCAACATCATTACCTAGATTATGTTTGTTTATCACGGATTCTAACTTATCATCTAAGTCACTATTACTAACTCTAACTTTAAAGTTGCACTGGTTCAATTAAATGACATATCTTTCAAACTATGTATCAACAGTGTAGATTAGATTAAAAAATCAGAAATCCAAAAAAAAGCTTCAAGAGAAGTTTATAAGCAATACTCACAAAACTTCTAACTTGGTTATTGTTCCAAGTGAGGCTGGAATGGGACCATGGATGCTGTTTCCACTTAAATTTCTGGAAAAACATACATGCACGGATTACTGATATGAAGCGACACCAGCGGACATCATATAACAGAAGTTTCACTTCCTAAATACCAAAAACAATTTTATTTTAATCTGGTCCAAGATTAAGAATCCTCTATACTAGTTAAAAATCTTCCAAAATTTTAAATTATTTAATGAAAATCAACCAAAAAACCAAGAGAATATTTTTTTTTTTTCACTATTTACTAAAAAGATGAAGTACTTCAATAACTTACATGCTTTGTAGATAACGCAGTTGAGATGTTTCATTTGGCAAGAATCCCGTTAGACCTTGGTTGTCAAGACCCCTGGCCATGCAATGTAGAAGTTAATGCTTGTAAAAAACTCTAAAAAGGAATAAATAAATAAACACAGAAGCCATCAGCAAGCAAATTTTTTTGAAACATCGTCATATGGCTGCATGATATCTCAGATAACTAAATTTTTTTCATATTTTTCTTTAGAAGGAATAAGATAAGGAAAGTACAGTCCATCAATGACCCATTTGTTTCCAGCTTTATCGTATTGACAGTCTGCTCCACTCCAAGGATGCTGTTGAGGAACGCATGGATCACCATTCCACCCAAAACGAACAGGAAGTGCTAATGCCTTCTTCAGGCTCCGCAAAGCCCTAACTATAATGATGTGACAAAATTAGTTGCAAGTAATCACTCCAGGATTTAAAGACTAAAATGCATAAAAATCACATATTCTGCACTCCATAATTGTGAAAGTTGAAACAAATATTTCTTTCAATAAGAAAAAAAGATGGACAAACATGGTACATTAAAGAAGAAGCAGGGGATGCATCTACACCCTACCTTCATCTGGGGATGTTTTTACTTCAGCTGAAACAACTTCAAACACCTCAATGGCATTGATTATGGCATGACTGCCTTCTTTAGGCTGCAAGGTAATAGTCAAAGTCCTCCCATTGACAGCTACAGTCCTGTTAAGTACAAGAGCAGTATAAGGACCACCACTGAGTTTCAAAATGTCCACATCTTGGAATTCAACATTGCCATTAATCAAGATGTCAAAAATTCTTTCTCCAACATTTCTGATTGAACCATCAATCTCAGCAAAGTGAAACCATATTGAGTAGTTTCTATTGGGATCCACATCCATTATATATGTCAAATCAGGTTGACTATCAGTGCTCACAAGTGCAGACCGATATAGAGCTTCTGGATAAAAGTTTGGCGAAATTGAAGCTTGTTTAATGCTGGCTTCAACAGAGATGATACGATCAGACTGCTGACCAAAAGTTTTAATAGGACTCCAAAATCTATCCCCACCCCAATGGTTCCCATTATTATCTGCATCAAACTTGGGCTTCCCAGCACCACAGTTCAGTCTTGTGGCCGTCCTAAGGATCATTCCTTGACTCCATTTGGAACCAAAATAATATGCTTTCTCATCAACTTGAAGGATTTCAATCGCAAGGATAGCTGGATCTCCATGACCTGTGCTATGAAAGCAGAGAGAGGCAGAGCCATCCGTTAAAAATACAAGGGATTCAGCAAATGTTTGTTCATCGTGGTTGCTCCACCCTGATTTAAGTGAACAAATTTGTGTGCCTTCAACAGAAACATCGAATAGAGGTTCATTGTCAAAATTAGGTTGTTTAACAATCCCAAAGAAGATCCTCACAGAGTAGTGTCCCTTTGGCACTCTGTTGATGATGTAGCAATTTTCAGGACCCGCAGACAAGGGGAAATAGCGAAGGGTTTTAAGAGGAGGAGAGATATAACTTGGGCGTGTCGCATTAGCTGGTATCCCTCCTGTATATGCAAAGTCCTTGAACCATGGAGTATTTGTTGGAAGTGTGTGGACGTCAGTCCGAGCCCCACAGCTTATGCGCATAGCAAATGGTTCTGCAACAATAGGACACATGAATGCATGATAAGACAGAAATGATATGAAGACATATAAGGAATGCATTAAGTTTTCAGACATCTACTATGTGCTAAAACTACGAAGGCTCATAGATATTCAATTACTTATAAACTAGGACTGTCTTTCAATAATTTTTTCGAATGCCCATTGTCCGAAAATAAACTAAACGTTTTCCTTCTCTGCAGAAATGAAGTAATTCAATCCAGAATCTATTAGACAAGGAAAATCCTGCTTCCTAGCTTCTTCATTTTCTGCAGCCTTCCCTATACATAAAAAATGGTGGCTATTAATTCAACAGCTCCTCATTTCCTTACAATTCCAATTGTATGAAGAATGCCTAATTTCGCACTCGTATTATTCCCTCCACATCCGTCGACTTTTCAAAAAATTGTTAGAAAATCAAGCAACGCGGAAATCATCACAGATTCAAGATACCATTACAGTGACCATTGAATTCAAAAGCACATAATTCACTTCCCACTCAAAGAAACAACTCTAATCAGTGTTGGCAACTTAGAGATCTACCCGCCGATGAGTCAAGTCCAAATTGCACTCCTCTCAACTCAAATTCAGAGTAATTGAACAGCCATTAGATTAAAAGGCAGTAGTCAGAGAAATGGAGCGAGAGTGTGAATCCTAATTCAGTACAGCAGCAAAAAAATAAAAATGTAAATTCAAACGAAGAAATGGTGAACGAGAGAGAGTAAGGGAAGCTCACGAGGACGAGCTGAGGAAAGAGAGAAGACGAAGCAGTGAATTAGAAGCCATGGAAGTAGAAATCTGAGCATGTTTAGCAGCTGCGATGAATACTTTTGATCGCCTTTTACTCCGATAAATCAAAACCGCACTTCACATTCTGATCTATCGTCTTCTTCTTCTTCTTCTTCTTCTTCTTCTTCTTCTTCTTCTTCTTCTTCCTCCTCCTGAGCTTTGAGGAAAGATTGTGGTCCGACGTGTACGCGGCTCACCTTTTACAGTTGGGACTTGATTATGCCTTTATTTAGTTGACCCTTGAAATAAGGGTCTGATAATGTGCTGCTCAACCTTATCAACGCTCATGCGCCTTCACTACACTAGTGCCTAATGCCTAATGGTATGGTTGGTTGGCTTCATAATGCCCTATTTATCTAACCATCAATAATTTACTTTGAACTTTTAAATTGGCTTAATTAAATAACAAACCATGCCTAATAATTCTTTTAATTCTTTATTATTTTATATATGTCATCTCGCCGTCAGAATGGATCATCATCATTCAAAGGTTGGTTTAATCTACGGTGAAGATGTGCAATATACGGAAACTAGGGTGCGCAGCGCCGCAGAGGAGTGAGTTGTAGGTATAGAAATTGGGTATTTTTAATTCCACGTAGATATTTACTGTTAGTTGAAAAAAATCAAAGGCCAAGAGACGAGGAGATTCGGATAAATTGACCAAAATACCCTAAGTGGCCTCCAATTACTGCATAATCATCGGGTATTTAGGAGTCTTGATTGAAAGGGACAGAAAGTACTTTTTTGGAAATTGGAGAAAATGTTTTAAACTAATTTTGACCTTAAATTTTATGTTTTGCTTAATTAAGAGGCACATAATTCGTTTTAAGTATAGATTATTTATTTGGTTAATTTCTGTTTAGTTGTTAGTTGGAATCTAATTAATATATATAATAATTATCACCCTTTTTTCTTTAATTGCTACTTGTTTTAAATGTATGTTGGGATTAAGGGAATAGAGATGAAAATAAGGGTAAAAAATGGGTAATAAGCAAAATAACATTAAAACTTTAATAATAATGTGAATTTAATCATTCTAGTTTAATAGATTAATATATATATACACTTGATTCTTTGGCATTCCAATGTAATAAATTCATTTATTGAAATATACACATTTTTTCAATAAAATAGCAATTGAAAACTATAATTCATTATTTAATAATATTATCAGTATGATTAAATTAATGTAGACTGTTTTAATAATTATAATTAATTAGTCATGGATTAATAAATCAATTAATTTTTTAAAGAAAAAGTATATGTTCATTGCCTAATAGCTCAAAAGGAAACGATCGGGACTTGAATTACAGTGGGATTGCTAGCTCTGCACTGCCTGCATGGCGAGACAAACGACCGAAAAACACTCCACCGGACCACGACGACGACGACGACTCGTCTTCTTCCTCCCTTATCCTTCGGCTCCCCCTTCTGTACTGTTGTTTCTTACAACCAACGCTCTCTGTCTGTCCATCATCAGGACCTGCTAATTTATTCGGCCCAGATAAGCCTAAAAACTTGCCATCGCCCACACTTGAACGTCGACGTGTGGATTCCCATAGCCTAATTCATGTCTCTCTTTATATATATTATACACACAACAGAGGCTGTTTTCTAATGAATTCCACGCCTGGGATGTGGAATCTGAAGGTCGCCTAACGAAGCATTTGGGCTGCAATATGCCGTCCTGCTTCACTCAGTTTTAGTGGCTGCCTATTGGGCTTCCGTTTTAAATTCGTATATTCCCTTACATATATTATACCTGAGTAATAAGACAAGCCCCGTCTTTTCTGCTGCCTTTGCGTCTTCTCTCTCTCTCTCTCTGAAGCCTGTTTTACCGAGTCTTTCCCCTATAAGCAAGCACAGATGCCAAATATAACAAATAAAATCTAGAAGAAAGAGAGAGAGAGAGATGTATGGAAAATTTGACTCAGTTTCCATATATAGTACAAAGAAATGGCGGGGGGAAATAGAATAGACTGCCTAATAAATATTTGAATGATTATGAGCAAAGCATTATCGACAAGGAGTTGTACTTGGTATAGTCACCCACGATTTTAGAGCGTCCAAGTTTAGTAAATTATTGGGACATTTAACATTAAAATATAAGCTTTTTACATGGATTTTCTGGGTTGATGGAGACGAGGTTGCTTGTTGTTTTAAGTCGTCCTCAGCCGTCAGCCCTACTGTGATTGACGCGGCTTCTTCTGATATGCCAGAAGCTGTGCACGGTGAACTTGGGATCAATGGTATTGATCAATCGGGGTTGGTATAGAAAAAAACTAGTTAACATACTATATGTCATTCATAAGTTCTATTATGTGGTGTCTATAATGTGAAAATTTTAGGAAATTTTACCAGTTGGCCACGAGTGGAGCAGTGGGTTTTCAGCTCTGCTAAGGTTTGTTGTTCCCTCAAAACTTGAAAATGATCTTCAATAGGATGTGGAATCAAGGATTTTGAAACTAAAACATCAATCGAGGTCGAAGGCTCGATTTTGAGGTTTAGTTCTTGTATCAAGAACATGTCTATTTCATCAGCTTGAAATCCAGTCTGACCAGCAACGTACTGAGAGAGAGAGAGAGAGAGAGAGAGAGAGAGAGAGAGAGAGAGATGTAAACCAGGGTGTGAAAATATTAACTGCATGAAGGGGATTTGAAGACGAAATGAAAATAATTACCTGACAAAGGTGTCGGACTGACGAGGTTGGCCGACAGCAGATATAGGGTAGCTGCAAACTGGGAATTATTCTTTGATCATAGGAAAATAACAGCAGGCAGACTTCACGCTGAAACCAACATATAATCATTATCATCTGGAAAGAACGGGGAGATGGACTCACAAGACGTTGCTCCCCAATGAAATAAAGTTACCTCCTCAGCATTGTTGTCTGAAGTCCGAAGGGAATCTACCAGTGTTGAGATGCGGTTGTTTTTGACGTTCTTGCTGCTCCCAACACTCATGCAGCCATGTCTTGTGTGGCTGCGCATGCCCCCTTTGCCCCAAACAAGCCTCTCTGAGTTTCCCACAAGCCTTGAAGATGCACTAAGGATTTCTCTATTTACTTGATCCGAGTCATTGTCTTCACCAGCTCCATCTGAACAAGCAGCAAAAGGAGGCTGGGAGAACTTGGCAGCTCCTTGTTTCCTGAATCCTTTTGATCTCCGCTCGGACCGCTCCATCTGTTCATCAGAAGAAGAATCTTTGACTCCATCTTCAGCTGTTGGATCCTCATTGTCGTCAGATGCTGGAAATTCAGCATCATTTCTGTAGCTCCTTTTCCCCTTTGATTGGCTGTTCCTGTAGTTATTTCCCCGCAATCTTCTAACAGATGGAGGGCGTTTCTTGCTAACTGCCTCAGATTGTCGACGCAAGGTCTGAGCTATGGAAGCTTGAATCTGTCCGAATAAATTGAATATTAGTACCTTGAGGCATTAGAAGAAAGTTCCGTATAGTTATACTTAGGACATTCATAACAACTGTAGCTCACACGTGAAGCAATGAACTATTTGGATGAGAGTAACTAACGGGCCAGAGTTTTGGATACCTCATAAAATTTGTCAATTAATACACAATGTTTGAAAAGAAAATATGAAAAAGTGAGCTACTTTTTCATAAATTAATCGATTCCTTTTGCTCTTCATGGTTACTTAATATGTTCCCTTAAACTTCCATTGCTTTGTGACAAATTCCTCTGCCCTCATGCACCCAATTCAGGAAAGAAAAACACTTGGAAATATTTCGTTTCACCTGCTTATTGCGGATTCTCTCTTCTTCTCGAAAAGCCAGCTCCTACAGGAGTGAAATATACAAAATAACTTCAGCTGACGGACATAAATGCATACCCCAAATGGAAAAGTATTGATGAATATCACAAATCATACATCTTCTTCATACTTCTCAATATCTGGATATAAAGCAGCAATTAAAGAATCATAATTTGGATCATCTCTCAGTGAGCGGCGACTAGCGCAATGTGTGCGGCAGGCGGGACATTCGTTGTTGCTGCAAAATATATCAATTATGAGGTTAAGAAATGAAAAAAGAACCGTTTCACAAGTAAAACACAAAACCACCTTCTTTTTGTTTTTTTAAGTAAGAGATCAGGTAAATGCATACCCCAAACGCATAGATTTGTCAATGCATTCTCTGCAGAAGCGATGCAGGCACTCCATCACTGTTCTTGTTTTCCGAATAATCCCTGCCACCCAAAGAATTTCCGGCTTCACATTATATATACCCACGAAACAAACAATACATATCCTTTTATGCAGCAATTCTTGCATGAATGGCAGGCTAATAAGGGGGAAAGTAATCATTTTTTTGTTTGGATTGCCTGTGTTTTTCATGTTTTGCATGCAATTACTGCTTGAATGAATAAGATGCATCATTTATTACAGAATCAGGTATAAGCTAAAGTGAAATTTTATTTTGTCGAACTCTTTCTACAAAACAGCTTTCACATTCGAATTGCATCAATATGCAGACACGTTTCACCTTTAGAAAACACTGTTCAGAAACGAAAGTATCAACTATCAAGTACAAGTTTAATTAAGCTCATCACATTGGAACGGCAGCAGGAAAGCAGTTCTACCATCAAACCAAATGCCCCATTCCAATTCAAATTACAAAGATAAACAAGAACACATGAAACACCTCAAGCAATCTAAAAAATTGTCCACTTTCGTCCATCAACAGTTAGAAGATACTACTTTAGGATATTGATCGCAACATGAATGTCATACACAGAAACTGATATCCACACCAACGTTTCGGTAAATTAACCAATTAAATAACTCTAACTGGAAAATAAAATATAAATGTAATATTTGATAAGCAATAGAATCTGAATAATCAAGAATAATAAATACAAAACAAAGAGTCGACATCAATCATACCCAAGCAGATTGGACATTGAACTTCTTTGCGAATATCCGAAAGTTTTACAACGATAAATCTGCACCCATGAAGAATAGAGAACAGTAGTTATGGCCGAAATGGATCAAACACGAGAAACACGATTCGATCTTTGTTTGTTGCATGATAAACATTTATTGCTAACATAGAAGCAAAAAATGAAGAAAACCTCCCTTAACCACCACCAAATGCCCTGGACAACAACGTTCCGTACATTAAGCAATACATATATTTGTTTGGAGAATCCGCCGCAGCTGTGGCGGTGCCCAGAAAATTGGCGAACCCAACTCCACCAACCTTCCTCAGAATATGGCTGAGCGCGTTCTTATGAGCAGAAAAGGATACCCATGGCAGAAACTATTGGGAAGCCATGGTAGCGCTGTAAATCGGCATGGCTCGTACCAAAATATGGCAGCGGATTCAAGTAAACAGACATATTCACGAAGCAAAACAAATAGATCCCAAAATCAAATCCAATCACTAAAGCATTAAACAATTATACAGTGTAGGACAACGTAATAATCAATTGAAAATAAAACAGACGAAGGAAAACAAAGATGAGAACGCGCGAAAGTAGTGAAGTAGAGGACGTACTCATCCTTCTCTCCATTACTGGACGACGATGTGCTCCGATCGGATTCTAAAGAAGAAGCAGAGAAAGGAGGAGAAAATTACAAACTCGTAAAATTCGAACGAAGGCAACTAATGCAGGAAAAATCAGAAGAACTCTTTCCTGCTTCGTTCAAAATACATATAAATGAAGTCCAAACAAAACTTACCGTCTGCATCTCCATCTTCAGGGCGAGCAGCAGAGCAACCATGGTCGAGTTTGAGAGAATCATCCTCAGATGACTCCGGAGCACGCTTCTTTGCTGGCATTGCTTTCCTTCGAAGCAGAATTTTGAGCCGTGGAGGAAAAACGGAAAAAGAAGGTTACAGAGTAAAGGCTAATTGAGGTAGCGGAGGCGGTGTAGTTGTGTTGGATCACAGACGGAGATGAAACCGGCGACCGCGATGGAGGTGGCCGACGGCCTGTGCCCGAGCTTCACCAGAGCGAGACTCTGGGCTTGGGCAAATTGATTGGTCTACGAACTGGCTTCGTTAAAATGAACATTGTTTTATATTATTATTTTGCTTTTTGTTAAGCTATTTTCCCCCTTTTTCTTCATTCTGCAAATATATTCGTGCTCTGGACAGACCAAAATTGTTGGGTACTCCATACCCGATTCACCGACCCGACTGAAATTTATATAAACTTATTATTTTTTGTATTTTTATTCAGAAAATTGTCAAGTAATTCTTTTTAACAATGACAATAAAAATTTCGTTTTTAAAAAATAATTATTTTATACCATAAAATAGCATAACTAATAATTCAATTAAATCTCTAAAATTTTATAAGTAACTCAAAAGAGGAAAAAAAAAATTCAGTGGACTCCTTAAAATGGTACCGACAACTTTAACGACTACCTAATAAATAAGAGAAATCCTTGAATCGAGCACAAGCCAGAGTCCTTTTTTATGATTTCAGCCGGTTAAGTGTGGCATTGACACTTATGCCGGATGATTAAAACACTTAACTACAGAGACATGTCCCTCATTAAAGACACACAATTATTAAGACCGAGCGAGTCTATGTTACTTTGATCCAATACTAACTTAGTATTAAAAGGTGTTGGATACAATACCACGCCCTTAACTATATATATCTA
Source organism: Cucurbita pepo subsp. pepo (assembly GCF_002806865.2). Lineage (NCBI taxonomy): Eukaryota > Viridiplantae > Streptophyta > Magnoliopsida > Cucurbitales > Cucurbitaceae > Cucurbita > Cucurbita pepo. The sequence goes on along the minus strand of NC_036657.1, from coordinate 2,549,040 downwards.
ACAAATGGATTCAAGTAATTGAACCAATTAGTTGCTCGACTATATTTGGACATTAATCATATTATTACCCATGAAAAACTGTTCTGTTTACATCTTTTCAGTCACATTAAAAATATAAGAAATAAACGTATAAATCAAATAACAAGTTATTATTATTAACTTTTTGGTTAGTTTTGTACCAACTTCTCACAGAATTAGATATTTAGTGGACTTTTATCTTTATATCTAATATAAGTCTCAACTTTAAAAACATATAATGTTATGTTTGAATAATTCTCTTTAATTTCAAAACTTTTATTTTTATTTTTCAAATTTTAAATTTGTTTGAAAGTATCCTATCAATCATTTTTTTTCTGGTAAAATGAAGACAAAAAATGACTTGGCGGCAACCTTCAAAATAGTGAAACTTATAATTTAATCTAAAATAAATGAAATATTTATCGGATAACTAAAATTTCTTACCCAAATTCTATTTCAAATTAATTAAAGTTTTAAATTTTTAAAGTTTATATTTATTTGGTATTTGGACGATAACTGATAAATTTCTAAATTTTTAATTTTGGATTCTCCATACAAATATTTAAAAAAAATCTTAAACTAGCGTCAATTAGTTTATGATTTTTCAATTTTGTGTTTATAAATAATGCATTTCAATATTTTTCAAAATTTATTATAAAAATTTAGTGTAGGAGTCTTGTTACATTAATTAAGTTTAATTCTTTTTTAATATGTCAAGAAATGAATTTATCGGACACAAAATTAAAAATTTAGAGACTTATTAAACATATTAAAATAAACATAATTCGACAATAATTGACACCTACTGAAATTTTTTCAATACGACATAAAAACATGACTAACTCTAACTATCCCACCCAAACCATAAAAGTTGAGTTGGATTATTTTTTTTAGTTTAGGTTAGTTGAACTTTAATAAAATCGTAATTTTTTTTGGTCTCTTTGCGAGTTGACATTTTAACCCGACCAACTTAAAAATAGTGCTACATCTCAACCAACCCATACTTTAAAATTATTATGGAAGTTAAAAATAATTAACCTTTACAACCATCTAACTCGGGAAAGTTTGGTATATAAGTTTTATGAAATTTTAAGCATAATATTTTTAATAATTAAAAGAAATTGTTCTACATATTGCTTAGGTTACTAATCCAACCAAAAACTTTTTTTTTCGGACCGTCATTCATTTTTGTCCTAAAAAAATATTTAATAATTAAGTTTGACTATCTAAAATAAAATAAAATAAAATAAAATAGCAGCTAATGACGTGTTGAATGCATGAAAAGTTGTTACTATTCTAGTTCCCTAACGTAAAATTACCTTACATTTAAAAAAGAAATTATTAAATACTATTAAAGTAATGAACTTCAAAAACAAGAAGAATATTGATTAAATTAAAAATAAATACCAAAAACACATTTGCAAGGGACCAATTTATTTATAAAAAGGAAACGAAAACAGGAAAGAGAGAAGAAAAGGGTAATGGATGCAGGCAAAGATGCAGCGGCTGCGGTTGCGGCTGTAAAGTGATCATCAATCACCTTTCCCCAAATGACACACCATTCGTTGCTCTCAGAGGTCGGAGCCACATATTATCCAGGTTCAGTTCAGCTCAGTTGTGGGTTCCAATGGAGACTCGATGATTCTCCCTGATTTCCGTTGATAACCTTTACACAAACACACCAATGGGGGACAGTTCCAGTTACAAAGATTACGTTGCCGGTTTGATTGCCGGCGTTGCCACTGTCATTACCGGCCATCCTTTTGACACCGTTAAGGTAAGCTGGATTCTCTGCTCGAACTGCAATTCCTTCGACCTTCCCCATGGATTGAACTGGGATTCTTCTTCTTTGGTGTGGTATTTGTTTTTGGGGGGTTTGACCTAGATAGGTGTAAATGAAATGGATAGCAAAGGCAATCGAATTTACATTTTGGAATTTGACCTGGATGCTATGTCTCATTTAGTGATTTTCTTCTTTGTTTTCACCTGTGGCGTTTAGGGTTGAACTTATCTGAAATGTGGAGTAGATGCAGATCAACGATTCTTCTTGTACATTACTAAAATTAAGAACGCCTACTAATCATTCTGATTGTTTGTGTCAAGTTGCCGTTTCCATTACTGTTTTCTGGAGCAACAATTACCATGTAACCATGCTGCCTTGTCTGGACTAGCACATTCAAACTTGTTGATTGTTTGTGCAAATGGGGTTGCTATACTCTTACCAAACGGCTTCCAGAACTTAACAGCAATTTAAACTAGTTCTGCGAGTAAATAGTTAGTGGCTGATGGAATTATTTCTCATATGCATATCTGTTTACTTAACAGGTAAAGCTTCAAAAACATAATACCGAGTCGCGGGGGATTACTTATCGAGGTGGTCTGCATTGCACTACTAGGATACTGAAGACTGATGGTGTAAGGTTTCTGAACTCTTCAGAAACAAATATATGAAGCAGTTGAATATGTCATATTAGATAGGTTAATTGGATGCAGATTTGAATTGAATGTCTATAGTCTTCATCATTCAATGACGTATATCCGGTTATGTTGGAAAAGTGGTGTCTTATTTGCTGCTTGTTGTAATGTTGTTTGATTCCTCATTTGTGGGAAGCATTGCTTTAAGTGTGCAAGTTGCTCAATATTGCTCTTACTACCCTTTTTCTGCATAAATCGTTATGTCTCAGCGTCGATGCTCTACTGAAAATCTCTGATTTGCAACCTTTTTCACTTTCTGTCATATGCTTGATGATCATATTTTGTAGATTGAGAAACAAACGATTTTGACAGGTGAGAGGACTTTACCGAGGGGCAACATCATCTTTCATTGGAGTATCGTTTGAGAGTTCCCTTCTTTTTGGAATTTATTCCCGGACTAAACAGTCATTGCAGGTCTGTACTAAAGAAATTGACGCTTTCATTTTGCTTAGGATTTTTGGTCCATTTGCTGGCTTCCTCAATTCTGAGATTCCACATCGATTGAAGAGGGAACGAAGCATTGCTTATAAGGGTGTGGAAACCTCGCCCTAACAGATGCGTTTCAAAACCGTGAGGCTGACGACAATACGTAATGGGCCAAAGCGGACAATATCTACTATCGGTGGGCTTGGGCTGTTACAAATGGTATCAAAGCCAAACACTAGGCGATGTGCCAGCGAGGACGCTGGGCTCCCAAAGGGGGTGGATTGTGAGATCTCACATCAGTTGGAGAGGGAAACAAAGCATTGCTTATAAGAGTGTGGAAATCTCTCCCTGACAAACGCGTTTTAAAATCATGAGGCTGATGGCGATACGTAATGGGCCAAAGCGAACAATATCTACTAGCGATGAACTTGGGCTGTTACACTAATTCTGCAAAAACCTCTTTACTTTATGCTCGGTAGTCTTACCATTTTTGGCCCATGAGCACTGTGTGCATAATCGTGATATGTCCTTACTGGTCTCTCTTTCTCTGATTGTGAAGGGAGACCACCAAAATGGTAGGCCACGGCCACAAGTAGTAATTCCTTCTGCAGCTTATGGTGGAGCTATTATCAGCTTTATACTATGTCCTTCTGAGTTAGTGAAGGTAGGTACATCATGATGTACGAGTTTCTTGTTTTCTTTGGTTTGTTCCCATGTCAGGCTCATGACTCTTAAGATTTTCCAGTGTAGGATGCAAGTTCAAGGCACTGATTCTCTTGTTCCAGTGTCCAGTAGATATAGCGGTCCACTCGATTGTGCCCTTAAAACTATAAAAACAGAAGGGGTAAGACAATCCTTGACTTGGGTATCTCCCATTTGTGATCTGGTTTTCAAATGACACTCTGTTTTGCAGGCTACTGGTATTTTCCGCGGAGGGTTTACAACATTTTTAAGGGAATCAATAGGAAATGCTGTATTTTTCAGCGTTTACGAGAACGTTCGGTATTACATGCGTACTACTTCGAATGTCCATGGCAACGTAATGGACATGGGAATTGGGATTTTGACTGGTGGCCTTGGTGGTGTGGCTGTAAGCTTCTGAGTAAATTCCTTGTTATTCTATAGAAAGACTTATTAATCTGATTGTTGTGAAGTTGACTAATGTTTCCAAATTCAACCAGTTCTGGCTAGCTGTTTTGCCCCTGGATGTTGCCAAAACCATAATCCAGACTTCTCCAGATAAAAATGCCACTAGAAATCCGTTTCTAGTCCTGCGCTCGGTAAGTAAGACGTTCTCGACATTGCTTCATTCAAGTTCTCATCTCTGGCTCAAAATTACACAACATGCTGAAACAAATCATTGTTCTAGATATACCAAAACGCTGGAATTAGAGGATGCTATACAGGATTAGGTCCAACCATACTTCGAGCATTTCCTGCCAATGCAGCAGCAATCGTCTGCTGGGAGCTAGCAATGAAAGTTCTCGGTATCGCCCGAGATTAACTCAACTGTTTCCTCGCCTCGTCAAATTTCATGTTGTTTCTTTAGAGTATAAGTTTTGATGGTCCTGCCATTGATTGTAGACATCCATTCCTTATTGTTTCGTTGAATTAGATTGAAAGTAAATCAAAAGCTGATATGCTCCATAATCTTACTTCACATTGCAAAGGGATTAATACAAAAGATGAACTAATTGGTCTGTAGAACAGAGCATAAGCAAAAGGCTGGCTGGATTGACAGAAGAGAGAGAGCAAGCAAATCTGGTAACAATGGAAGCACTGACCAACAAAATTAAAAACAAAATGCCCCTTCTTTCATCATTCTGCATATTGCTAGGTTGAAGTTCCGCCATGGACATCCGATGAGCTCTTCCGCCGCCGCTGGTTGTGTCCGGCCAACCGCTTCCGGCAACTCCTTTTTGTTTCATCGAACTCTTGAAGACCATGAAATCTCCAGGAACCCAAATGATGGATATTTAGTTTCTCAATAACGATCACTACTACATATAATCAATCAGCTTCATGGTGTAACGTTCATAAATGTGCATGAATATGTAACACTATATCGCTATAAAAATTATTTAAACCCTAAAGAACATATCGTTCAACAATTAAGACATCTATTGTCAGATCATGTCTTATTCTCGAGATATATAGACTAACATGAATTTATAACGCTCCCATATCCTGAAAAACCAAGAAATTAAGCAATTCGTAACACTGATGAAGATTCACAAAGAGAGCATTTCTATATTCAAACTACATTATTATTATTGTTATTCTTTATTTTACTCTCATCATTAATATATCAAAGTTTGTTTTAGGTTAAAATTTTATATTTAAAGTTAGGATTCAAAACTTTTCTCTCATATTTTAAAATTATCAAATTTAAAACTATATAGTAAAATTTTGTTCCTCATAAAATATATTTCTCTACCATAGTAAAGATTATAATAAATTTTTGTGAAAAAACTATCTATTTACATTAATGTTTAGGAAGTTAAAAGACATCTCAAATAAATGTTACTATCTTTATCTTAAATTTAAATAAGAATATCAAAATTTACCTTCTATTCACTTTCGAAGAATCGTTATACAAAAAATCACGAACATTAGAGCTAAATTTTGTTAAAACTCGTAAATTTTGAAAATTTTATTGAACTGTACAATTTTGTGCTTATATGAGTGAAAAAAAATAAAAAATAAAATAAAATTTTCAACATTTAATTAAATTTAGGGTTCAATTTAAAAAAATAAATAAAAGTTTATACCAAAAAAAAAAAAAAAAAAAANGGTCAAGACTGATTTATTTATTTATTTATTTTCAAAAACTTGAGTAAGTAGAAAAATGAATAAATAAATAAATAAATAAACCATTTTTACATTATTATAATTACAATTTTCTTCATTTATTTCATAGTTGATGGTCTTGGGATGAATAAACAGTAATTTATTTTTGGATGAACCAAACCCCAAAGAGATGAAGAAAATTACACTGAAAACAGTTAAATTTTGGAGTTAATTAATTGAAGAACAGTTAAAACATATACTAATTTTCTCACTAACTATATACTGAATTATTATCTAATCTTTACGTTACCTTTAAAATAGGTTAAACCACATAATTAAAAAAACAGATCTAAGATTAGGGTTTTTGTCCCAAAATACCTGCTGCATTGTTGGCAGAACCGTTGGTGGATTCCGGCCACCATAACCGCCAGAGCCTTGGCATGAAACTCACACACCTTATGGCGGCAGTGGTACCGCTTCGAACTAGACAGATCGGCATTGCAATTATCCGCCTGGCACGACGGCGCCGCCGTAGCCTCTCCACCACACCCAGATCCTGATTTTTTATTAGAACCACCACCAGAACACAGAGTCTTCTTCTTCTTATTGAAATCCCCACCAAACCCTAATTCTCCATCAACAACCTCCACCTCCTCTTCCTCCTCCTCTTCTTCCTCCATGTCGTAGTAGCTCAGCCTCCTTTTTCCGTCGGCTTTTCCGGTGGCCATTTCAGAAGACCCAAAACGGAGACTAATGAAGAGGAAGAGAAAAGGAAAGGAAGAAGAATCAAGAAATTGGTTGCTTCAGAGGAAAGAAAAGAAGTGAAGGACAATAAGAGTAGTAATAGTACACTACTAGAGCTGAGGTCTGAGGACCACAAACTCCAATNAACAAATGGGTTTGGGGAAAAAAATGTTTTTCTTTTCATTTTATTTCTTTCATAACACTAAAAAAACCAACCAATTTTGCTCCAATAATGTTGCTTCCACATACCTTGAGAACCCAAGTTGCATTAAACAATTAGTTTAAATATATATTAGTCTTCTCTCTTTGGAAAAATTGTCTGCTCCTGTTTGGAGTGGTTAGATCCGATTGGTTCGTTCGACTTTGAAAAGTGTCTAATAAGCCTCGAACTTTCCAAGTAAATGTGCATGAATTGGGGCATCCCATCTCTATCTATAACTTTAATTCAAGCTGCTCTCCGTAGGGAATGCTTCTTTCTCTTCAGTTTCTGCTGTGTGTAAAGTATGAAGTGTACCCATTGTTAACTTTATTGTGTCCCTATTGCACAAAAAAACAAATAAAACCCTCAATTCTGCCTCTTTTTTTTTTTTTTTTTTTTTTTTTTTTTTTTTTTNGCCTCTCTTTATAACAAATATTCCAAGATATCGACTTTTTTTACTTTATATATATTAATCAGTTGAGCTATGTTTAAACCCGGGATTGATTTGAAGTTAAATTTATTAAAATAAGATTAATATAAATAAATAATAAGAAAATGTCATTGGAACCCTAAAACAACCATAATGAGAAAAAGAGAGCTAAATTGGTCCCAATTGTACTGGCTAGAGGGATAGCTCACTGTGCAATACGTTAGAGCTTTATGCTGTGTGGGTCCAATTCATTTCAAGTTCATCTCACACTGTACTTATTTGTTAATTCCACTTTAATCTCAATTTCTATTCTGAATGGACGTAAAATATATATTTTCGATTAAAAGGTTTGTGTTTATAAAATTAATTCTAGTAGTTTAAGCTCACCGCTAATGAGTATTGTCTGCTTTAACCAATCATGTATCTTTGTCAGCCTTACAACTTTAAAACACGTCCATTAAAGAGAAATTTATGCATTATTGTAAGAAATGTTTCGTTTCTGTTCCTCTCTCTAACGAATATGGGATCTCACACTAATCATTTTTATATGAACCACGTTGAGATGTTCTCTCAATCACATTTCAATCTCAAACATATAAGAATTTAGACTCTATAATAACTCACTAGGAAAGAAAAACTCATAAGAGAACATAACCATGATCGCGACTATTAAACTTACGATGTCATAGGCTCCACACGCTCACCCGGATCTAAAAGAAAAAGAAAGAACAATAATTGAGTGTTGGTTTTGAATTTGTATTTTCTTTCAAACAAGAAACATTTCCTATAGTTTTCTTAAATTGGAAAAAAGATGGAATTTCATTTATAAACAAACAGCTTCAAATTGGCTTTTTTGTAACATTGTATTAATCATCTAAAGTTTTTAATTTCCATCAGATTTATTTTCTCATTCCTTGTCCACGTATTAATTACAAAGCAACAAACTATCTATTTTGACCAACAAAATAATAATAAATAATAAATAAAAAAAGGACACAAAACAAGAAGATATTATTGTTGGTTGTATTTTATAAAACATAAAAATATGGAGGCATGTTTCCATTTTTGTCCCTGTGAATATCCGCAACTTTGACAACATTAAATTTAATAATTATTATTTAATATTTATAAAAAGATAATAGCAAGAATATATCTCTAAATATATATATATATCTTATGCTGTACTAGCAGTAGTAAGCCTCCATTTGGGCTTCGGCTCGGCAATAGAGGCCCAGCTAGTGGGCCCATTAGTATTTGCGCTTAATGTGAAGCTCGTGAAATGGATTCGACCAGGCCCATTGAGTCCGAATTCAGCATACAGCCGATAGCCCAACAAGGCCCATAAGGAGGCCCTTCCCTTCCCGACAGAACCAGTTGTCGGGAAAGTGTCGGTGAAATGAAATGCACCAAATTGCAATTATTTTAAGGCAGAAATAATGATGGAAACATTGGCGGTTGCGCGTCCGCCGTACACCAATCCCAGCCGACCGGCTTAATTCACAAAGCACGGTCCCATAAAATTAGGGCTTCTTTTAATTCCATAAATTTAGGGCTAAAGTGGGCATGATTAGTGGCTTTTTGAGTGAGTAATTGAAGCTTACTTATAATTATTATTCCTAGTTGACCCTATATTTTAACCATTATTATTTACTTTTATAATTAAAACTCAAAAATAAAAATTTATTTATATTTAAAAATAATTATTAAATACGAATTTATCGCATTTTATATATTTTTTTGAACATCATTAGACTTTAGGCGTCATTTATTGTAGATAAATTATGATAAATTATTAAGAATTATGAACTAATCCATAGATAATTGCTATTATTATGTTAACTGCACACTTTTGAAAGGAGATCTTAAAAGGACCATTAAAATCAATTTTTGGTTATTATAACTTCAATCTCATTTCAATTTGGTCCAATAATCTTAAATTGCTAATTTGAGTTTAATTTTAATTTAGTTTCAATTATTTTAAATTTTTTAATTTGATTCAAATATAAAATATTAAACAAAAATTGACCGTATATCATAAATTTAATACGCTATCAAATGAGACCATTCATTTAAATTTAACGATACCTCGCGTTAAAAAATGTTATTAAGTATGTCAATTGGGTGGATTAAGATAAGATAAACTATAATAAAGCATGTTTAAGATTAAAATCAAATTTATATGATAATTTAAGAAATAATTATAAAATACAAGATTCAATCAATTAACTCCAAACAAGTTGATGAGTATCACTTCTGATTAAGAAAATTATGTTTTTTTTTAAATTTAAAAAGAATTGAAATTATTATTATAACTTTTATCTTTGGTGATCGCTGTTATAGAATAAAAAATAAGTTTCTGGGGTTTGATGGGAAGGGGATGAGCACCAAAATTAGGTAGGAAAAATATTAAATAAATTGATTAAACAAAAGGTAAAGAAAAATAATAATAATTAATTACACACTGAATGGACGACAACAAGGTTACAAAGGCAAAGAATTTTAATTTAACGTAAGCAGATAATTGTAAGATCCATATAATGATGACATATTCATATTTTATAATCTAACACCTAATCTTCCTCACACTTATATATATATATATATATTAAATAATTAATATAATAGTTTATATTTTTAGGTACAATAATGCCCAATTCATATTCTTTTTAAGATTTAGATCTACACATGATTTTGAGTTTCTATTTTTTTCTATTTTTTTGAATTTTTATTTTTCCTTTAAAAAAAATTAGAAAAATAGTAATTGTTTAAAATAAAGGCCATCAAAGGGCACTACTTCTTTGGAATTTTCCAATTCCCCAAGTTTGACCATCTCATGGGAACTCTCCTCCACTAATTAATATTAATATACAAAACCAGTTCATCTAATCTGCATCTAATCTGCAAAAATCGATCTAGAATAAAGAGAGGGTTGTGAGAGATTTTTCTTTATTAACTAAACGAGTCTAAACGAGTTTACGATGAATTTAATAATGTTGGTATGAAGTTGAATATTATAGGGAGAATTTGAAATTCTTCCCCCTCTTGCCCTACTCATAGCATAATGTTATTGTCAAAAAGAATAAAAATGAGAGGAGACAAAAGGATTGAATAAGAAGAACGTTTTGGGTGTCATTGAGAAAGAAGTGGGTGTGAGGCATCATTGAAAAGGGGTTATGATTGACACCCAAATACCAATATAATTAATTAGAGGGAGATTTTTTTGAATTATTTTCAAGATTTCAAGGGCTTTTTTTTCATAAAATAATTTCCCATTAAATTGTATTGTGGACAAAGGGAAGTGTAATATGAAAGTGGATGTCCAAATAAGCACCCAACCAAAATGGGTATGGAGATCTTTGTCTGAACCCAATGTATGAGTTGATGGAGAGGTCCCCTCTTTCCTTTTTTTCGATTCGTTATGTTATCTCGAGTGTTACTCGTCAAAGTTTCAATCTTTAGACATAATATTAAAAAAGTTACGACCTTGAATTCTCATTGTAACGGCTTAAGTTCACCACAGATGCATATGAATTGAAGCAGTGAAGCCTGACCTCGGGAAATCTCTTTCGTTCTCTCTCACGATCTGTAAAGCTAAACAATGAGAAGTTGGGGGAGCAACTATATTATAATCCATAACCCATAAACAAACTAATAATCTTAAACCCTAATTCCATGAACAATAAAGAAAAGAAGGGGTGAGGGAATAATGATGGAATGTTAGGGGAAGCGAGAAAATCCCTTGGTTTACTACAAAATCCATTTGTTCTTCACCCTATATCTTGGCCTTGTAAGAGGGTGAGGGTGAGGCTGTGGGCGAGGCTGAGCTGCCCACCACATGGCCTTCAAAGCCTCCTTATGCCCTTCTCTTAAAGCCACTCCCTTGAGAATAAAGTGATGTTTTTTTTTTTTTTTTTTTTTTTTTTTTTTTTTTTTTTTTTTTTTTTTTTTTTTTTTTTAGGAATACTTCCCTCTTCAAACCTGTCCTACACTACAATTTTCAAACAAAAAATATGCACATTTGCCTTCCCCTATTCAAAACCCCCATAGGGGTTTTAATTAGATGCCCACAAAAGTCATCTAAATTATAACCCTCAATAATGCATTTACCATTTAATGCTCACCTTTCTCTCTCTCTCACTAACCCTCTTCTTCCTATCAACTTTCCCCTTTCCGGGCTATATTATTTAACCTTTTACTTTAATGCATCCCTCATCTAATTACCTCTAATCCTCTCTTAATTCAGACTTAATTATCCCTTAATCCAAATATTATAGATTCTGTGGAAAGCTGTTTCTGAAAACAACCGGACAGTGAAACAAAGCTTTGAAAGCGTTGGAGGGTTAAAGTGGAGGTGGTGAAAGTGGTGGGAATGTGGGTGAGATGCTTTGCATTGGGTATTGAGCACTCTAGGGATTCCCTTCTCTATACTTTTACTCCAACACAAACTAAATATTACATAAAGATAGATAAAGACGATCGATTACTCGTTAGATGATATAATATTTTATTGTTCTTAAATCGTTCTTGTTACTGTCGTAAAAATTTTCGAAATGCATGCCATTTTTTTCTCGAACCTCTCGAGATTCATCTCTGTAATATTCTTGAAACTTTATTTCTCCTTTTCTTTTTTTTTTTTATTGGATTTCTGAATGTTTCTCAACATTCTTTAGCTGTTTTTTTCAGACATAAAGAAATAAAGAAAGTGAGAGATTCAAAAAATTAGATCCACACACCACGTGAAATTCTCATTAAATTATACATATAATCATCAATGACTTCAAATTAATTTTTTGGTCATAATATTTTCAACCCCATCTTAGAGAGAGGCGGAGAGAGAGGCGGAGAGAGAGGGAGAGAGAGAGAGAGGGTTTGAAATAAAACCCTCCCTCATCACCTACTCTTTGTCTGTTTACACTTTGTTTCCAAACAAAATTGGTGTAAGAGAAAGGAGAGATCCAAAAAGAAATGCTGGGAAACTGTGACAAAATGGTTCTCATCTCTTCATCAGCTAACCAATGGCCACAAGTAAGTAAATTCTCTCTCTTTTTTTGTCTCTCTCTCTCTCTCAAATTATTACAACCAAAAATTGACCATACCCTTAATTTTTTTGTTGCTTTCCCTTTGGATTGGAATAATATGTGTATGTTCTTCCTCTTTTCTTTTCACATAGATGAAGAATCATCCAACAACAAGTTTAGATCATGATCATCATCATCATCATCACCANACACCCCCACATGTTACTCTGTTTTGTCCCCTTGCTCTTGGAATTATCACCAAATTCATGCCTAAAAGGAATACTTCCCTCTTCAAACCTGTCCTACACTACAATTTTCAAACAAAAAATATGCACATTTGCCTTCCCCTATTCAAAACCCCCATAGGGGTTTTAATTAGATGCCCACAAAAGTCATCTAAATTATAACCCTCAATAATGCATTTACCATTTAATGCTCACCTTTCTCTCTCTCTCACTAACCCTCTTCTTCCTATCAACTTTCCCCTTTCCGGGCTATATTATTTAACCTTTTACTTTAATGCATCCCTCATCTAATTACCTCTAATCCTCTCTTAATTCAGACTTANCATCATCAAAAGGGTTTGAATAATCTCATGCCCTCTTCTTCCTCTGGATTAGTAATGGACAAACAACATGATCAGAAAACTCAACTCAAACAACACCAACAAGACCCTCTCCGGTGCCCTCGTTGTGACTCTTCAAACACCAAATTTTGTTACTACAACAACTACAGCTTGTCTCAGCCTCGCCACTTTTGCAAGGCTTGTAAGCGCTACTGGACCCGCGGTGGCACCTTGAGGAATGTCCCTGTCGGTGGCGGCTGCCGGAAAAACAAGCGCCTCAAAAGACCTTCTTCTACGACGACGACAACAACTACGACGACGACTACTACTACTACTGCCGCCGTCACCTCCCCGGCCCCGGATTCCACTTCCTCGTCTTCAACTTCTTGTCCCAATATGTTTTATGCCTCCAACTCCGATCTCAACGTTCCATTTTCCGGGTATGATTTAAATCCACTTGGGTTAGGGTTTTGTTCTCCTAATATTGATCATAGGGACTTTAATCTTAATGGGTTCAATTCAAGTTCGCTCCTTTCGGGCTATTCTACCTTATTTGCTCATAACCCATCTTCTTCAACCTCCATTTCTTCATTGCTTGCTTCCAAGTTCACCAATGGTGTTGGGTTCAAATCCACTGATCCGAATCTATTTGGTAATAACCTAGCTTCTCCAGCGTTTGGTCACCATCATCAACAACAAGTTGATCATGTGATGGGATCCAACGGTGGAGATCAATTAGGGCTGAATGTGAAAGATGTGAAATTGGAAGATGGGATGAAGAGGCTAAATTGGGATGATCAGCAGAATCAAGCGGATGAAATTGCTACCCAATCTAATGATCATAATCCACTCTACGGTAATTGGAGCTCTCAAACATGGCACGATCCCGAAAATCTTGCTTCATCTATCACTTCTTCTCTCATCTAGGGGGGAAATGAATTTTAATTTAAACCCCACCTTCATCTCTTCGCTAGATCTTACAATTTCTTCATTTTTTTCTTCTTCTCTACTTGTTGTGAACTTTAATGGGTCTGGTTTGGTTGTGAAGTACAAAATAAAGGAGCAAACTTGGGGATCGGAGTGTTCATGTCAGCAGCAAGAAGGATATGATCCAAATTGAAAAATTTTCACTTTTTCCACGAAAAGTTGGAGAATTTTTCATTTTTCATTCCCATTTTCCATTACCCATATGGATTTTGCGCTGAGAGGAACCTCGGATCCCTGACTTTCAATGTCATCATCTCCCATGCAAGAGATCATTCCCTTTTTTTTTTTTTTTATTATTTTTAAATTTCAGTAAGTTGGGTTTTATTTGGTTGCGTTGTAAATATAGGGTGTTTGAGGTAGGGTTTAGTGGGGGCTGGTATAAGTTATGTTCCACTTGGGTTAAAGTTTTGTTTATTTGGTGGGGGGCTGGGTATAATGGTGTGGTGGTATAGAGACGGGGGGGAGATTTGGGTCTTTCAAAACATTTGTATTAATCTCACTTTAAATTCACCTCATCCTATGCTAAATCTCAAATTCTTGCCTTCATTCATTTTCTTTATCAAATATTTACCAATTCTACTATTATTCTTAATAATAATCATTTTTATTAACTTTCCTAATTAATTCATACAAAAGGTTATTAATTTCTGGATTAAAAATTAGTTTCAAAGAATAAAGTTTTTTTTTTTTTTTTTTTTTTTTTTTTTTTTNCTTTTTGTTTGAAAACATGGAAGAGATTGATTTTGCCTATTCTTTTACATTGTTTCTTTAGGTATTTAGAACGTATATATTTTTTATAAAAAAAAGTTACGAAATTTTAAAAATAAAATAAAATAAAATAAAAACTAGAAATAATCAAAATGGTCATTGAAGTTCATTCTTAATTCATTGTATTCCCTTTTAAATTAAATAAATAAACAAAATAAACTCCCTTTTGTTGGGAGACTACATGGGCTTTTCTCAACTGGATCACTCTGTACTTGGCCCAAAAACAGGCCTGTCGAATCAGTGTTAAATACATCATCTCAAAAATTCTTTTAAATGTTTAATTTTTCAAAAATACTCTTAAACTTTCAAAATCTTCACTAATACTCTTTCGAAAATACCCGAGTATTATGTTTAAAAAACACCCTTTAATTTTGTAGAAAAAAATTTAAAGAATTTTTAGGAACAATATATTAACTAAAACTATTTTTTTAACACCTATGTCGGGTTATCTTTAAACTTTTGAATGCTACTTATTGAAGTTCATGAATATTTTTAAAATATGGTGGTTAACATTAATAATATTTCTTAATTAAATTTAAAGTTATTTTTGAAGTTGGTAAAATGTTTAAAAGAATCTCTAACAAATTTTTAATTGAAAATTTTGAAAACTCAGTTCAAGAAATTTTTAAAATAAAGTATTAACCATTTTCATTCAAATTTTAAGAGTATTTTTTAGATTTTTTTTCTTCCGTTTAAGATATTTAGTTTGGCAAGTTGAATCTCACTAAGTCATACATGATCCCACACGTCCCATGCTATTTGGATTAGAACGTAAGATAGTGATGCTTTTAGTTACTTAACTCTTACCATCTAAAGTGCAGCAACCTGCCACCTTGTTAAGTAACATGACACTTGTATCTCTCTCACAACTCTAATTTCACATCATCTTGACCATAAGTGAAGGCAAATGTAATCAGTAATCAACACGTGTAAATTATCTCTATCTAATCAGCAAAACGAGCAAGGCAGGCAAGCAAGCGTGCATGAAGGGTCTCTATCTTGTAAACATAATGGGATTTGGAAGTCAAACAAAGAGTTGTTCCACAAGCAAGGCCAAACGTAACCGTTCTCCTTTTCAGCCAACTCTCAGCCACTTTTGTGTGCGAGTGAGTATCAAATCCAAAAATGAAACCCTTTCATATTCATTCAAATTTCTTGCAAAAAAACTCAAAATACAGTAATCCCAATCAACAATTTGCAGAAATTATGCGACACTCCTCAAAGTGGTGACAAGAAACAACAAATTTAGAATTGATTTCTTGTCATTTTGAATGGACAAAACTCTGAATTATTAAGAACAATGAAGATTGTTTTGAAAGGGATGTGAGGTGGCAGACCCAACAATATTCTGGCTTACTCAGAAACCATGATGCCCACCACTTTATTTGAAATTGACGAACCAGTTGATTTTTTACGATAAGATTCTGTCGCCCAAAAACTTGATACATTAATCATAATATACAAGTTGATTAAAATTCAACGTTTGCAATGCATCAACGGGGATTGTCATGATATCAATTGAGATATGAGCGTGGTATCAGATGCTGTAAGCTACTTTGTTTGATTGGTAAAACCATATTAATTTATTCAATCAAATTATCACTAATTCTCTCCATTTTTTCTTGGTGGGTTTGGCTCGGTGCATTCTTCTTTAAGATCCAAACAAAAAGTAAACACGTGCATGCATGCAACGAGCTAGCCTTATTAACCAAAGAGACAAAATAATGAAAAGAATTATCGTTGATCTAGATGTTCATTTAACCTATAGATATCGATTTGGAATGAGACAATTACTAATGGAAGAGATGAAGATTATATACCTGCAAAAACTAAACTAATTTACATTTTTGAAATTTTGAAATTGATGTTTAACATTTAGGACCATTAAATTTGAATTTTTTAAAAAGAATATTTTTCTAAAAAAGTAAATATATAAAATCAATAAGAAAAATTTGGAAGATGTGAAATCTCTATGGTAATCTTAACTCGATCAAGTAAAAATAAACCGAAAGTAAAATAAGAGACGGAGAATGCTTCTCCATCCCAGTTATCTTAACTCGATCCCAGCAAAAATAAACAGAAAGTAAAATAAGAGACGAAGAATGCTTCTCCATCCCGGTAATCTTAACTCGATCCCAGCAAAAATAAACAGAAAGTAAAACAAGAGAGGGAGAATGCTTCTCCATCCCTACTTGATGATATCGGTAACTATATGTGTTGAGGATTGCTGGGCCACGTCCCCAGGTAAGAATACATCTACAAGGTTCTCTCTCCCTACTCATATTTGTAATATGTGTTGAGGATTGTTGGGCAGACGTTGACTAATTTAGGAGATGATATTTAGTTGACAAGTAAGAAATACATCTCTATTGATGCAAGGTTTTTTCGAAAATGAAAGCTTGCGCCCATAAGTGGACTAATAAAAGTTTCATTTTAACTGAAATTATAAACAGGATTACATGGAAACAAATAGCTTCCCTTGTAATGGATATTAAATGCGAGGTCAAAACAACATTTTTTTTGAAGCAGTCTAAAATGAAATCAAATGGGGCGGTCATAGGGAGGCAGATGATCATGATCATTTTGGACCAAATTACAGCATTCATTTTCAGTTTCTAAGCTTAAATTTTCGTAATTACCTGCAGAGCAAGAATTGATGGAGTTGTTGATGGTAGTCCACATCGTATTATGATCACCATGATCAAAGCTGTGGGATAATCCAAATGCATAAGCCCCCACAGACGATTCATTGAAAGTAGAGTGATACCCAGCACCGGAATAGGAAAGAGGTCCACCAGCATCTAGGGCGAGAGACGGCGGCGCATTGAGGGTGTCCGGAGAAGGGGAAGAAAAGGGTATTGTTTTGGGGCGCTTTGGCTTTCTAGAGCCGCCACCAATGGGGACGTTACGGAGAGTGCCACCATGAGTCCAGTACCTTCGACAAGACTTGCAAAAGTAACGCGGCTGTGAAAGGCTGTAGTTATTGTAATAACAAAACTTGGTGTTGGAAGAGTCGCAGCGAGGGCAGTTTGGTTGGATCAGTGTGGGTTTGGTTTCTTCATTGGACGCAGCTGCAGCCCCTTGCATTATTTTCTGGCTTTACCTCACAAAACGAGTATGTGGGTATATATTTGGTAAGCTATTTGGTTGCGTGGATGTGAAGGGAAGGTATTGACTTTGGGAGTTCAGGGCGCATGCTAAGGGGAAGCGTTTTTGGTGGATTTGGAGCCTCGACGTGCCCTCAACAATATTTATGACTCCACATAACTCCCCATCAATTTGTGGTGCTGTCCAATTTGATGATAGGATTGATCTGTTAACTTAGACGGTTAGACGGTTACAAAGGGTATCCTAAGGGGTGAATTGTGTACCAGCAAGGACACTGAACTCTCAAAGGATGAATTGTGAGATCTCATGCAAACTACAAGGACATATTGTCAATGTCGCACTCGAGGCCATGCAAACTACAAGGACATATTGTCAATTCGAGGCCAGTGTGTGCCGAGGTGGACCAGTAACCAGGAGCTATGGATGACTATGCAACGCGAACATGCTGACAAAGTTCAAGAAAACAGAACAACGACAGAGAAAAAGAACATGCTGACATAGAAGATCTATTAACAAACTATCACATTTATAATATATGAACTATGAACGAATTTGAGTATAGTTGAATGGATAAAGGCATCGATTACCATCCCAAAGGTGGTTGATGCAATACCCACCTTACATTTTGGCAGAGAATTCTTCAGCTGTGTGTTCTATGAAATGCAGAAGAAGGATACAATATCTCATCAGACATGAAGCAATCTTGTTCAATGTTGAGGTGAGATAATTATATAAATACAAATTCACTTGAAACTAACTCACTGCAAAGGGGTGAAATTCTTTCCAACTTTCTATACGCCTATATACAAAACCAAACTCTTTGATGTTCCTGGTTTCTGGAAACAGCAAATGTTGAATGATGATCAAAATCTGACAAAGTCCTCAATTCCCCATATAGGCAGCAGCATCTTTCTGGAGCTTCCATTCTTTATCTTTTAGGTGCAGCAGAAGCGGCGGGGGCGACGCGTAACCGTGGCCGAGCATGTGTTTTTGGTTGTCATTTACGCCGTAAGCTGAAGGGAATGCTGGATGGAAAAATGGACTCTCCATATTCATTGTTGGATTAGAAGCCAACTGATATCCTATTTGATACAAATGGTCATACCTTGAAGTATCATTTCTAGAGGCATTGCAGGGAACTGCCAATACTTGATTACTCACCCTATCCAGATTGTGATTCTCCCTATATTGGCGAAGCCATTCAGACGAACTCATTCGATGCGTGGACGAACACATGTTCGTAAAACCAGTAATCAAGGGACTATATTCATGTGTAGCATGAGGGGGACCCCAATTACCTCGAAAACCATTTGACAAAGTATCATTTCGGTCCACGTCCCTACAGATTTGGCCACCAGAGATTGTAGCATTGGTACCATTAAACCAAACAGCATCATCAGGTAAACAAGGGGCTGATGGTGCTGGGACAGAATAGGGAGGAGGAGGAGGAGGAAAACGATACGATTTTCCAGATTCACAGCTCGGACTCGAAGCACAATTCTCGGTTCGACCATTTATAAACTCCGGAGTTAACTCATCAATGGGCTGCAAACCACCATTTGTCCCTTTTTCTCTATCAGTGTTAATACTAAAACCCCTGTTGAGCACCCAGGCACTAAGTGAGGGGGGCCCTGTAGATATGGAGGCTTCTGATATTTGATGTACTTCTGCATCTGTATGAAAAGTAAAGGGATCCCTCTGGCCCTGTGTCTGTTCTATAAGTAGCGACGTAGCACGCCTCAAGCACTCATCTGAAGATATTGTCTCAGCCTCGTTGCTTTTCGGTGAAGCTTCGTCGCTCCCTACGATCGAGATTGGTGCAGAATTATACCTCATGAGCGGATCGAAAAGAATGACTTCTTCATCTTCAACAGGGAAAGATTGAAGAGTATCTTTCTCACAGACATCCTGAGTTGGCTCTTCCAGTTCATCTTGTTCTTGTGTGTAAAATACCTTCCACGTCCTATCATAAACTATCCACTTTGGAGAATCATTAGCCATATTAGAAACTTTGGTGGCAGTAACAATTATGCGGTAAGCACGGTGTTTTGCTCCCAATTCAAAGTTGTTCATGTGTTCCCAGTGGGATGAGAAATCCAATGGTTCGTGTGCAAAGGCTAAAGGTGTGAAGCCTCTTAACTCATAGTCTTCCCACAGAGGGACATCAAGAGAACACTCTGCCTCAGTTGTATTAATACTCAGTCTCTCTAAAAGCTTCACATAAACACCAAAAAAGTAAGCCATGGAGCTTCTACTTTTTTCATCATAACCATATCTTACTACTTCATCAAGAACGTTCGGTAACCACTCGACGAAGACGAGCACAGCGGGTAAAAGAGTGCACGAATTCAATTGCCTCGCCTTCAAACATCTCTCAACTAGACGTCCCATGACAATAAAGGTAGCAACCAAAGCCAAGTGAGTCAGCTCAAGTTGGTGCTCATCATTCATATCAAATTTGCTAAAAAGATTCTGTACCATGAAGATGAATACAGAAGCTATTTGAATGGCTCGGAAAGGACCTGTTCTCACTGAATCCAAAAGCTTATAGGACTCTAATGAAACATTTAACTCAGAATCATCTAAAGACAAGAGTTCATCCAGCCATCTCATCATGGATGAAAATGTACTTATGAATTCCTCCAAACTGTAAAGCATGAAACAAGAGTTCATAAGACAAATCTGCTACAAATGCAACAGTGAAATCCATACCGAAAGTTCGAGCGGCTAACGTACCTGGATTTTATGAAAAAGAAACCCAATGTTCTGATGAGCAGAGGAAAAAAGTGTGTCTCTAAAGATTCGTGATCGTCTTTGATTTGTGAGTTCATCTCGAAACAGCACTTCTCGGACGGTCTTAGGAAATCGAACTGGCCATCCTTAGAGAGGGAAGGCAGAAGAGATGACCTATTCTGTAGGGTCACTTAGTTAAACATGTGTAGAAGGCCTAGAGGATTAGACCCAAAAGGTAAAATGGAGTACAAAATGAGTCTTACTTACTCTTTCAAATAGTAAAATAAGGTTATCCCAAGCATCAGGAAACGGTTCTTTGGCTGCAGAACTTCTCACACAATGATACATAGCAAGAAACTGATCGTTAACATATGTTGCCAATACAGCCAACTGGAAAGAAACATGAACAGATGAGTAAAACAAGTAATAGTATCTGATATCATGGTTGAAAAGGTCATATGAGATTATAAGATTACCTGATTATGGGGGTTTCCACTATCATGCCAAACCATTGTTGCTTCCAAATAATGAGTAGCAGCAGCTAACCACTTATGTGAATGAACATCTGGTTTTTCATGTTGTTCCATGTACCTAGCAAGATCCCCAAGGCAAACCAAAAGACGATGACACAAGAATCGACATGTCTTTTTCTTGTTCTTCGGATCGATACCTTTCGAGGCATCAAATGCTTTATACAACAAGCCTTCTTTTGGAACCCCACAATATTCTCTGATTTTCAATATCAGTTTTTGGTAGAATTTTGTTGCTTCCAATAGAAACAATCTAAATTCTGCAACATGATTGTTAGGACTTTGTGTTGTCCCCAACTTTGGGCTCTCTGCATTTGCAGAGCTTCTCTTTATCCTTTTTCGAAACTCGTCGATGAGCTTGTAATGAAGCTTCCACAGAGAATATTCCACATCTTGAAGCTCTAGTTGTTCGCGTTCACTCATGAAAATTCTCTCGTAAATTGAACAAACTTTGTGGTATAGATCTTTGACATCTGAATGCAATGTCCCTTTTGAAAGGATTGATGATGTCAACTGCTTTTCCAAGGTTACAACCTGACATGAACACTCATATTCTTGAAAGAGTAGTAATTTGCAAAAGAAACAAGATAGAAGAACTTATGCAGCAAATTACCTGGTTAAGCAATTTCTCCTTTCTGTTTTGATTTGTAGTGGTAGTCATGGTTAAAATTGAGCAGCTTAGTTCAAGCTTAGATCAAGGTACACCGATCGATTGATTGAATGGTTGATGAGAAGATTGTATTATGAAAGACTCTATATATAAGAATATAAAAAGATATTAAAAAATGTACCTAAAAATCTAGAAAAAACCTGGTAAAAATAAATAAAAAACTAAATCAAATCAAAACTAAATTAAATCAAAGATTTAATTAGATACAAACATCTAAACAAATAATCAAATAAGTGATCTTCAACGAGAAAAACTCCAAAATCTGATGTTAAAAGACATCATTTCAACAAGGGGTAGAGCCAAAAAGAACAAAGGAAAATCAATGGTGAAGTGCTGCAAAGAGAAATTTGGGAACAAAATGAAGAAACATCCCAAAATTAGCACGAGAAAATAACTTGAGAGGAGCCAAAATTGAAGCCCAGATGAAGAATTGAACTGTTTGAAGAGTAAAATCAGTAAACCAAGCACGAAGGCTTACAACTTTCACAATCCATGGCTATTGGGTGTGATTGGTTTAAAGGGTGTTCCCTAAAATTGAACACCAACTTTGAAGAACAAGAAGGAAAGATTTGGAGGAACCCCACGTGAAGTGAAGCAAAAGAGAGAAAAGTAAAAAGGGATAGTAGAAATTTGGGAAAAAAAAATAGAGATAGTAAAGAGGAAAGGGCACCTGAGAAGAGAAGCAAGAAGTAGGCATCAAAAGCTTTGACAAACCTCCATCGCCATTAAAAGAATCGGAGCAAATATATTTGAAGCAGAGACCAAAACAAATTATCCACCCAAAAGTGCACACTTGGAGGATAGACAGAGACGGAGAATAGAAAGCTATGTAAGAAGCGTGCGACACCTGTACGCTTTCAGCAGCAATAAGAAAAGAACAGAGAAAGCAAAAGGGTGACCATGAAAAACAAAATCAAAAACAAAATTTTAGATATCAAGTGGGATTGGGATTATATTTTTGTTGTTCATAGAAAAGTTCATAAAGGAAATGAAGAATAAGTGGCAGTGGCCAAACATTGGGTGTGTTTATTGACTAATTAATGAGAGAAGATCCGTTGTAAACCAAGCCAAATGAAGTAGGATTTGTTTTGGAGCTGAAAACAGAGCTAAATTATGCAGATTTTGGACAAAGTTGTCTCCTTTTTTAATGGGTTTTGTATCAAATGCAGGGAGGATGATCTGGGCATTCTCGAAACTTAGAAATCTGATTTGAATTCCATTATGGGAATTGGCAAACAGCCTAACGTGGCTTCTGCGGTGGTGGAGTTTGAAGGGAAATTCCGTATCTTTAAATGCTCTGAATCAAATGCACAATAAACACAGTCAACACGTTGGCACACACACAAGTACTACTTTCTATTATTCAACAATAAATTTAATTTAGATTTTTTAATTTTTTTTTAAATTTTTTTTACCAATAGCTTTCAATCACTACAACTAAAAGTGTTTACGGACTATGATTTTAAATTTTAAATATGAATATTTAATAAATTCAGGAATTAAATCTTAAAAAAAAATCTCAATCAACACGTAGAAGAGAGAGAAAATGGAAAATGAAGGGAAAAAATCCCAAGAGAATAAAAACACCTAATTGATGGCAAGGCGGTCTACGTGGTGGTTATTAGGTACAATCATCACTGGGTATTGATTGTGTACTCTGTGGTGAAGAGTGTTCATGATGAGCTCTACATCCATAGCCGTTGGATTGAAACAAGAGATATTCTCAAAGATCAGTAGCTGTAACCAGAGAATGGGGCCCAGGAGATGATGGAGGGTTCAAGAGGGTGAACCCTACTTTGTAGTCTGAATGGGAGTAGAGTGAGAAGGGTCCACAGATCATGAATGGGATTCTCTTCTCATTTATTATTCTCATTTTTCTGGTTTCAGCTTATTCTACCACTTTCTCCTCCATTTATTTCCCACTAATACATTCTTACAGCAATCAATGGTTGA
Organism: Cucurbita pepo subsp. pepo; assembly: GCF_002806865.2. NCBI lineage: Eukaryota > Viridiplantae > Streptophyta > Magnoliopsida > Cucurbitales > Cucurbitaceae > Cucurbita > Cucurbita pepo. Next base: position 2,525,626 of record NC_036657.1, on the reverse strand, counting down.
GTTTCATCTTTTTCATCCAATGAAATTTTAGATGAGTGTATATGGGTTCGGTTCAAAAAAATCTTTTGTATCTAGTTGAATTGTTGACCCGAACAACCAGAATAAAGTTCAGAACTAACTCAAATCTGGTTTTTTATTTTTTAATTATTTAAAATATATATATATATATATATATATATATATTTAACAGCCATACATATTATATTAATAACTAAAATTTTATAGAATTTAAATATTAAAAGTTATAGGGACATAACCAACTAAAAATGTCAACCCACAAGTTGGATTAAAATTTTAATTTTCCAAAAATTCAACTCGTAAGTTTTAGGTCTTATTGGGCTTGGGCTTAGATTAGTTTTAGACCCATTCTTTGGATTTGGGAATGGGCAAATACCAAGTTTGGGCTCCTTGTTTTCGGCCCAACCCAACATACATGGTTGAACTAAATGGGCTTGGGCAAAACCGAGTTTGGGCTCTTTGTTTTCGGCCCAACCCAACTTACATTTTGTTGTGTTTTTGGGCCTCAAAACAGGCCCAATTTGTGGTGATCAGGCCCAGCGACCCAGTGGTCCACCCTCCAATTAAATTCACAGTTAAGGCTCTACTTTCCACTGCAATAGAAATGAAGCTTCTATTCCTTCTGCACATGGCTGCGCCTGCGCCTGCGCATTCATCGTCCTCCAACGACCGCCGGCATTTGGGATCTCTCTCATGCCGACTATGCCATGCCTCCTCCGACACACCTGGCTTGGTCCGTGAATGCATTGATGACGAAGATGAGGTATTTTCATTTCAAACTTTATGATGATGCTAGCCTGTATGAGATTTAAACACCATTTCCACACTCTCACTACTATTCTAAGATTGCATATTACGTTACTTTAATTATCTTGGGAATCATAAACCCTGCAATATTTACATAATTATTCAATTAATTTACTGGGAAATTAGAATTCTCCAATATACAATACCCTAAAAACGGGGAATACAGATTAAACAAAAGAAACAAGAACAGGAGAGAGATAGAAAGGATGGTGTAAGCAGATATTTGAGCATAAACTGGTAAGAGGAAAGGGGATTATGATGTGGTTGGCAATAAATAAAGAGCAGAAATTCAAAAAAGATGCGTTTGGTTGGGTGGGACATTGTTAGTGGGAATCTATGCCAACGCTCAAAGCCTTTGAGAGGGAGAATGAATGCCTTTATATCATCAATTCCCCATCCATTGCGTATTCCATTCCTTTTCAACAACACATCAATCATCATCCCCCTCTCTTACTTCACTTCACCATCCCCACCACCACCATTCCCCCACTTTTGGGGTTCGAATTGCAACGACATGGGCGGTTTGCTGCTCGGAATGTCGTGAGAAGTCCACTAAACCTTATCATTTAGAGGAAGGAGAAGTTGTAACAAGATTTCCGTGGGTGATCCTGTTTTGAACTAACATCTTCATCCATATAAGACCATTTTGGTAGATTCTAAAGGCAAAATGACATTAGGGAGATGTTGAAGTAAAGAAGTTGACCCTTCTTGACAAGGGTAGGGAGTAGGGTCGTTTTAAGAGGCAGGGAGTGATAGCAGTTAGAGAAAAGTTTCAAGATTGCAATTAATGACACCCACCAGCATATAGGAGTGTGTCAAAAGGTATACAAAAAGCAAACCCACAACAAGAAACACCACACTATACTATCCATATAAAAACAATCAGCCAAACAAACAAACAAACAAACAAACATCACTGAAAAAGAGCACCATGTTTTCTGGCTTTCCGCCTCCCTTTCTCTTTCTTCATCACAACTCCCACTTCCTTTCCCTCCCGTGTCCCCATTTACTTTGAGCATGTTTCGGCGGATTGTTCAGTGTCAACCAAGTAGGCCACCGTAAGGGTTAAGAACAAAATATCTCTACCATGCCTGCAAATTCTACTCAGATCATCACTAAACACAGCCCTATTTATTGTTCCAGCTTCAACGTCCCCATTTGAGTACCTTTTCTGACAGGGAAACTCCTCGTTTTATAATAGTTGTAATGTCCTGTTCTAGAGAATAACTCATCATGGATGCTTCCTTCCTACTTTGAAAGCTGCCCTAAACTAAGATGGATGATAAGATTGCTATTGTTCAACTAAAAGTGTTGACCAGATTCACTTCCATCTCACCTAAATCTTCTTCCAGAATCAATTTTCTAATCCTATCAGGATAAATGATCACAAGTTACTTCAGGCCTCAAACATGGAATATGGAGCACAGAGGAAAAAAGAGAGCAAAAAGAAAGTTACCAATGACAAAAGCTTACAAGATACAACACAAAAGGTAACAAAAGGTCAAGATTCCACGCCCAGCTTTTACTCCTATCGTTGAAAGTTAGAGCAGGGTCGAGGCCGCTTTTCATAACCCTCCCCCACACCACCCTTCCTTTTTCCTCATTCACCTGCACCACACTAATTGCTTTGCCAATGCCAAAATCATAGTCTTCGCATTTATATTGCGTTTATTCAGTGGTGAGTGTTGACTACACGACGAGGAGTAATAATGGTAATCATAACCGATCGGCTAAACAAATTTTCAGATATGGAAAGGGATTATAGCTCATCCCTAAAGTTGTTTGTAAACTGTCGTGGGTTTGAAGGAAAAAGAATCCGATAGAACATTAATCTTAAGGAAGGGGGAAACATGATTGAATTTGGGGCTAAGTTTTTTCTTCTGGGAACAAACAAGGGAGAAAATGGGGCTAAGTTTTATTCCTTTTTTCATAAGAAAGGATACAGAACATCAAATTTTGTAATTGAAGCAACAATCTATCACTCTCTGGAAATATATCATTACAAGCCTTACCACTCTCACCTCCTTTTCATTATCATTATATATATATATATATATATATATATATTTAACAGCCATACATATTATATTAATAACTAAAATTTTATAGAATTTAAATATTAAAAGTTATAGGGACATAACCAACTAAAAATGTCAACCCACAAGTTGGATTAAAATTTTAATTTTCCAAAAATTCAACTCGTAAGTTTTAGGTCTTATTGGGCTTGGGCTTAGATTAGTTTTAGACCCATTCTTTGGATTTGGGAATGGGCAAATACCAAGTTTGGGCTCCTTGTTTTCGGCCCAACCCAACATACATGGTTGAACTAAATGGGCTTGGGCAAAACCGAGTTTGGGCTCTTTGTTTTCGGCCCAACCCAACTTACATTTTGTTGTGTTTTTGGGCCTCAAAACAGGCCCAATTTGTGGTGATCAGGCCCAGCGACCCAGTGGTCCACCCTCCAATTAAATTCACAGTTAAGGCTCTACTTTCCACTGCAATAGAAATGAAGCTTCTATTCCTTCTGCACATGGCTGCGCCTGCGCCTGCGCATTCATCGTCCTCCAACGACCGCCGGCATTTGGGATCTCTCTCATGCCGACTATGCCATGCCTCCTCCGACACACCTGGCTTGGTCCGTGAATGCATTGATGACGAAGATGAGGTATTTTCATTTCAAACTTTATGATGATGCTAGCCTGTATGAGATTTAAACACCATTTCCACACTCTCACTACTATTCTAAGATTGCATATTACGTTACTTTAATTATCTTGGGAATCATAAACCCTGCAATATTTACATAATTATTCAATTAATTTACTGGGAAATTAGAATTCTCCAATATACAATACCCTAAAAACGGGGAATACAGATTAAACAAAAGAAACAAGAACAGGAGAGAGATAGAAAGGATGGTGTAAGCAGATATTTGAGCATAAACTGGTAAGAGGAAAGGGGATTATGATGTGGTTGGCAATAAATAAAGAGCAGAAATTCAAAAAAGATGCGTTTGGTTGGGTGGGACATTGTTAGTGGGAATCTATGCCAACGCTCAAAGCCTTTGAGAGGGAGAATGAATGCCTTTATATCATCAATTCCCCATCCATTGCGTATTCCATTCCTTTTCAACAACACATCAATCATCATCCCCCTCTCTTACTTCACTTCACCATCCCCACCACCACCATTCCCCCACTTTTGGGGTTCGAATTGCAACGACATGGGCGGTTTGCTGCTCGGAATGTCGTGAGAAGTCCACTAAACCTTATCATTTAGAGGAAGGAGAAGTTGTAACAAGATTTCCGTGGGTGATCCTGTTTTGAACTAACATCTTCATCCATATAAGACCATTTTGGTAGATTCTAAAGGCAAAATGACATTAGGGAGATGTTGAAGTAAAGAAGTTGACCCTTCTTGACAAGGGTAGGGAGTAGGGTCGTTTTAAGAGGCAGGGAGTGATAGCAGTTAGAGAAAAGTTTCAAGATTGCAATTAATGACACCCACCAGCATATAGGAGTGTGTCAAAAGGTATACAAAAAGCAAACCCACAACAAGAAACACCACACTATACTATCCATATAAAAACAATCAGCCAAACAAACAAACAAACAAACAAACATCACTGAAAAAGAGCACCATGTTTTCTGGCTTTCCGCCTCCCTTTCTCTTTCTTCATCACAACTCCCACTTCCTTTCCCTCCCGTGTCCCCATTTACTTTGAGCATGTTTCGGCGGATTGTTCAGTGTCAACCAAGTAGGCCACCGTAAGGGTTAAGAACAAAATATCTCTACCATGCCTGCAAATTCTACTCAGATCATCACTAAACACAGCCCTATTTATTGTTCCAGCTTCAACGTCCCCATTTGAGTACCTTTTCTGACAGGGAAACTCCTCGTTTTATAATAGTTGTAATGTCCTGTTCTAGAGAATAACTCATCATGGATGCTTCCTTCCTACTTTGAAAGCTGCCCTAAACTAAGATGGATGATAAGATTGCTATTGTTCAACTAAAAGTGTTGACCAGATTCACTTCCATCTCACCTAAATCTTCTTCCAGAATCAATTTTCTAATCCTATCAGGATAAATGATCACAAGTTACTTCAGGCCTCAAACATGGAATATGGAGCACAGAGGAAAAAAGAGAGCAAAAAGAAAGTTACCAATGACAAAAGCTTACAAGATACAACACAAAAGGTAACAAAAGGTCAAGATTCCACGCCCAGCTTTTACTCCTATCGTTGAAAGTTAGAGCAGGGTCGAGGCCGCTTTTCATAACCCTCCCCCACACCACCCTTCCTTTTTCCTCATTCACCTGCACCACACTAATTGCTTTGCCAATGCCAAAATCATAGTCTTCGCATTTATATTGCGTTTATTCAGTGGTGAGTGTTGACTACACGACGAGGAGTAATAATGGTAATCATAACCGATCGGCTAAACAAATTTTCAGATATGGAAAGGGATTATAGCTCATCCCTAAAGTTGTTTGTAAACTGTCGTGGGTTTGAAGGAAAAAGAATCCGATAGAACATTAATCTTAAGGAAGGGGGAAACATGATTGAATTTGGGGCTAAGTTTTTTCTTCTGGGAACAAACAAGGGAGAAAATGGGGCTAAGTTTTATTCCTTTTTTCATAAGAAAGGATACAGAACATCAAATTTTGTAATTGAAGCAACAATCTATCACTCTCTGGAAATATATCATTACAAGCCTTACCACTCTCACCTCCTTTTCATTATCATCAAATGTCATCACCCAGCAGCAACATGTAAAATTGAAAAACCCAAAATCCTTAGAGGAAAAGAAAAGAGCAATTCATGAAATGGATGATGAACCTGGCACTCTAGGAGATGTCATTGGGAACAGTGGCAACAGCCGAGGCTCGGAGTCACGAGGAGTGGTGGTCGGCGATGGATGCAAGTAAAACCCCTTTTCTTTAATCGCTTTCTCTTCCGCCTCTGCATCCAACTTGGCATTCCCATTCTTCAAGTAGCTACAATTCGCCAACCCAGATCGATCAAACGGGTCGGGAATCAGCGGCGTGACAGGACTGAGAGCGAGCGCCGGAAAGTCCAGAATACTCGGAGAAAGAATTTCAGGTTTCCTCGGAGAAAACCCCGAATGAGTAGTGGAACCAAAAACGGGAAACACCGGGTTAATTTTAAGTTTATTCAAAGAGTTCCTACGCTCGTAGAGCTTGAATCCAGATTGCTGCCTTTTGGGTAAAGATTTAACGGGAGGAATGTGCGTTTTGGACACAGAATCAGAGTTGGAAGGCGCAGCAGCAGGGTTAACAGAGGCTTGCTTGGCGGTTTCAGGGGATCCAGTGAGCATTTGAACTACTTGCTTGAAAGAAGAGGTATCAGCTTGAACAAAGGTAGTGGGGTAAGGGTTAACAGATTCGGATCGAGTGATGGGTTTGGGCGAGTGCAAGTGATGCGGTGGAGGCATGAGTTGTTGGAGTCCATAGCTGGTGCTGCTACTACTGGTAGTACTGTGAGTCATGCGGCTACTTGGAGAAGGAAGGAGAGAAGAAGAAGAAGGGCATGGGTTTTCTTGTAAAACTGAAGAGGATTCCATTGAAGGGTTGTGATCAGTGAAGAGGTTTCACAGAGAGGTTAGAGAGAGAAAAAGGGGAAGGAAGGTGTTGAGAAAGAAGCAGAGGCGTGGTGAGTGGGGTAGATGAGAGAGAAAGTGATGTTCTTATTTCTTACTGCCTCCGCCTCTGCCTCTGCCTCCGCCTCTGCCTTCGCCGTCTGGTTCATGGTTTGGTAAGAAACGTTTTGGAGGGGACTTTCTTTTTACTGCCTACCTTCAAATTTCAATCATTCATATTCATCATCAACAACGCGCCTTCTTTCCACGCCCCTTTTCCCCTCATTTTTATATTTTATTTTTTTTAATACTGAAAAATAAACTATTAAAAAACATATTTATAAATAATTAAATTCTAGAGATGTCCATAACTTCCATGGTTACTTATAACACTGGTTGACAAGCATTAATTAGTTTTTAATTTGAGGGTTACCAATTATAATAATGATTAATTAATTAATAGTTGATTCATAATTACTCCGAAAAGGCTATATTTTAATGCAAATAAACAGAAATCTTACCCCTTCGTACCTGGAACACTGAGTATTTTATTAAAATTAGACCTAAGTTAGGGTCCTCCGCCTAAATTAATTTTTTTTATAAATGAATAAACTTCAAATTATTTTGAAAATAAATACAATAAATTAATGATTGTCAACTTTCTACCTTAATAATATCAAGCATTTGGGTCCCAAGGCTTTGTGCAGATTTCATTAAACTTTCAAAACTTCTCTCTTGTAATTTTTAACTTAAAAGAAATATTTTAGACCTCAATTATTTATCAATTCAATAATTAATAAAAATAACAACAAAAATTAGCGTGACATTAAATAAAAAAATATAATTTATATATGAATGAAAATAATTTTAAAGATATAGGATAATTTTTTACTTATAAAAATACTTGAAAATGAGTAAATAAATCATACTGGAGGAATGCAAAAGTTAATATGATATTTTTTAAAATATCATAATTATTTTAGTGAAAATAAGAACCAATACGACAGATTCTAATAATTCAGGTATTAAACCAACGGTTTTTTTAATGCAAAACTCAATAATTAATATATAACGTCAAAAGAAATAGCAACAGTTGTGGAATGTGAAGAATACGCGCTAATGATGAGATTGGGGTTAGCAGAACTTGAGTGGTGCGCGGTATTCAATTGGCCGAGCTGAGAAAAATTGGACAAAGAAACAAAGACAGAGAGACAGAGTGGTGGAAAACGTCAAGAAAAGATTCAAATTTTCCGCACATTGACGGTCTACAGTCTCGTGGCAGATTCTGTAATATCACCAAATCAGAAGGTCATTTATTGATACCCATTATTTGATTATTTCGCAAATACCCTTAATTTTCCTCTCTATTTATGAAACGTAGCCCCCAGGTAGCAAAATAATTTTAAATAATACACAAACATAAAATGCATATAAAAAACATACGATAACTCTATAAAACCTATGTAACACATAAATTACATGTTAAAAAGTTTTTTTTTTTTTAATTAAAGGATATTATTGAAACTATATTTATATAATTTAATTAAAATATGTTATGCTTAGTCACGCCTATTGGATGGAAAATATGGGGAATAAAGCTTCTCTGTCCTATTATTAAATTGAGTGGACAATAAGTGAGCAAAAATACACAGTGTTATTCTTTTTAAAATAAAACAATAGTTTACTTTGCTTTTTTTTTTTTTTTTTTTTTTTTTTTNTGTGGTTTCTAGGTATATTCCAATAATTATTTTATAAATTATAGGAAGATAACTAAACAAAGTTATTCCATTAAAAAGAAAAAAAGAGTTTCTCAAGCATTTGATTCTTTTAAATTAACTTAATACTCTCATCTGAATTTATTACTATTCCAATCGCAAACATATTTATTTTTTTTTTCATAAAATAAATTGTAATTAATAAGTCCCATAAATTCTAAGCTCAAGCTACTAGCCTAGGGGAGAGAAGGATTTAGGCATCGACCTTGACTAGGTTAGCAGTTTGCTCATTAGGGCAGGTCAAATGCATGCCCCTAGCTCGAACAACATAAGGGTTAGCTCTATCTAACACCCAAAACCTAAATTAGGGAAGAAACGAGGATCTCAAACTAACCTCGGTAAAATATAATGTTATGATTCATTAGAAGTATTAGTATATAGTGTAGGTCTCTCATCTCTTGAAAATTCTAAATTTACGGGTCGAGGCACGTGAAAGTGAGGTTAGAAGCATGGTTGCATATTCATAGCTATTAATTTGATTCAACTTCGGGGAATTTGAATTTTGAATTTGAGCTATATAAATTATTTATTTATTTATTTATTTATTTATTGTTGGTGTGGCAGGAATCTTACCCCACGCTTTCTCTCTTTTCTTTATTTACTATCAAATTTTTAAATAAAAGAGAGAGAGAGAGAGAAGAGAGGTGAATCCAATTCTCTTCCAATTTTCAATGTTTTTTTAAAAATAAAAATTGAAACTAAATGCTACAAAACGGAGAAGGGACCACGGTTGCTATACGGTGCGACACCTGTAGAGGATTATTATTTTGAGTGCCCATTTTGGATTCCATCTCAAAATGCGCCCGCTCCGCTCGCCACGCATTTGCTTTACCCTCGCCCCCACGGATCTCATTCATTCTTTTTATTCTACTTTATTTTTTTTTAAAATAAACAGTGAATTTCAAATTGGTACACAATCAAAATTGACCGTTAAGTGTAATCTATATTCCACGTTTACACCTCACAATCGCTACCTTTACTAGATATTACCTATTTTGGCCTATTACATATTATTCTCAGTGTCACTGTTTTAAAACACGTATATTGTAGAGAAGTTTTCACTCTTTATAAGAAATGTTTTGTTTCTCTCTAACTGAAAATTTCACAATCCACCCCCTCCACTCGTAGGAGCCTAGCGTTTTTGTTTACTCAACACTCTGGTCCCGTTTGAGAAGAAGATTTTTAAAACATAGAGGTAAAAAGATTTTCGAAAGAGAGTATGAAAACAAGATTTAAAGAAATGTTGACTATAAACGAGAAACTTTATTAAATTTTTTTACAATATTTGTAAATTAAATATTGATTGCTCTGGTAAAAACATTTTAAATATCTTTATTTTAAAGTTTTAAGTGAATTATCCAAAGTTTTAATTTTATTATTAATTCAGCTAAATTACAAATAAAGAAAGTTCAAACTTCTTGTATCAATTTTAGCCATTGCAACCTTCCCCATATAAACTTGGAATAAATGTAACGAATTTTTTTTCTCCGTTAAACATAAATAATCAGTTACCGTTATTATTGATTATGGTTGGAAAAAGTTGAAAATTATCGATTTAAGATAAAGAAGACCGATTTCCGAGGAAGTATACTCGATATCATAAAATCCAACATATCTAAAAAACCTGTCAGCTTTGTTTTTTATTTTTTTCTTCGAAGAGTATAAAAATTACTAAAAATCATTTCAAATATTATTATGTAGCATCTTAATAATTAAAAAAATAAATAAAAACTATGTAATATAATTGTTTTAATTAACTTTCAAATATTTTGTGATCTTCATTTAACGGTCCACTTATTTGATTATATTACTTGAATTAAATTTCATAAAATCTAAGAACATTTATGAAAGTAGCAAATAAAATGTGTGAATGCATGGTTTTGTTGAAGTGTCGACTCCATTAGAACATCACAATAACCTAGAAAAGTGCAGGAATCCGAATACATCACATCAAAATCCCAGATATTACTAATCTACCCCCACACAGTCCCCACCTACGTTCAACGAGCGCAGGTAGGTTCAAAAGCCAATGGCCCAACATTGTACAGCACAACCGGTTTCTTCTCGGCGTCCGTGAATGCCTTTGCTGGCTTCAACTCCGCCCCGTCCTCTCCGCCATTCATTTTCGACATCTTACTGCAACTGCTGTCCGGCGACTTCACCAGATAAACCTTGCACCGGTGGAATGCGTAGCTCGTTACGTTCTTCGGCGCTGCCAGCCGGAAGTACCCATTCTTGTCAGTTGTGGCGGTTTCCACCGTTGGAGCGTATTTGGTGTTCTTGCATGACAGCTTCACTGTAGCACCTGCATTGTACAAAGGAAGAAGTCAGTTACAGTACTTTAACAGCTCCGTTAACGACGGTTAAAACTTTCGACGGTTTTGGAACTGACCGTTTAGGGGTTTAGCTCCAAGAAGAGTATCAACACCAGGATAATGGCAAGACTTGCAATAAACGACACCTTGGACTTCAACAAAGCTTCTTGGGATGTAGGTGGACCGTTTGGGTGGTTGAACCGGAGAGGGAACCGGAGCGTAGTGAGCCGGAGGGGGAGGTGCGTAAACAGGGGAAGGAGCAGGGGCATGAGAATGGTGATGGTGGTGGTGATGGCTAGGGGCGGCTACTGGCACTGGGTAGTGACGGTCATCTGGCCTTGGTGCCGGAGTGGGGCTGCCGTGGTTTGCAGCCGCTTGGAAGGCATTGAGGGCGCAGCCAAGCAGGAGGACAATGACAGCACCGGTAGCGACAGAAGCCATTTGGAATACGAAGCTTGAAACATCAGCCACAAGGGGATTATTATATATACAAAATCGGTGAGGGTTAATTGTATGATATGATTTTAAAATAATAAAGAAAAAAACATTTCTAATTTAAATTGATATAATTATAATAAAAGTTGAGTTGTCAGTGTTTCTAGACGACCGTGCCGTCCTTTCTATTGCATTTTCAGTCACCGGAAAATATGGGAAAATTGTTAGTATTCCAATACACCTCGTTAAATATATATACAAATATATATTATGTTATTTTTCTTTGTATATTTGAGTTTTAAATTAATATAATTAATTTGAAATTAAAAGTGAAAAAGACATGAATGGATAAAGTGGTGGTAACATGCAATGCAGCTGAAAGAGAGAGTTATGTTACGTGGCTTGATTTCAGACTCAATACACGTGGCATCTCAGCTTTGCTTCGTAGACACAAACCGTGTGCTCAATTTTACCGGTTTTTCTTATAACTTTATAAATAAATGATTAAGCGTTTTGTTTAAATAATAATGTATTAATTAGGCTCAAATTAATGATTATATATAGGTTTATCACTTAAAACCATAAATTATTATTTTTTTTTTTTTAATTTGCAATGGAATTAATTAAATTTGGTTCATAGATCCCAAAACAAGTATTTTTCTTGCACTCCACGGAAGTAAAAAGTCAATGCATTGGCAAATGCGTTACAAGAGATCAACGGTCTGAATAGCTCCATTGAAATTCAATTCAAGATTACCGCCGTTGCAAGCAACTCAACGAGGTCACATTTAATGCTTTTTTTTTTTTTTTTTTTTTAAAAGGAGGTGTAATTAATGCATAAGATCTTTTAGATCCAATTCCGTACACACACAAATCATGCAAAGCCCATTTCGGCCCAATAAAACACTCAGGCCCAAACATTCAGACCCATTTGAAATATTTTATTTAATATTAAAAAAAAAAAAAAACATAATTAAAACCCAATTTGAAAGGGTTCCACTTTTTGGAACCCTGAACCGAGGAAGGCGGGATGGGAGGCCGTACCAATCAAAGTGCCACGCTGGATCTTTATAATTCCTTAATTGTGACACCTGGAGTTTCCCCCTCACTTTTAGAGGGCATTAGGGCCCACAGCTTCATGCCGTCGCGCCGCAGTGGAACCCCTCCAAATAGCAACTTTTTATAAAAGAAAATAAAATAAAATAAAAAGTTATAGGCTCCACGGGATGCCCGGAGAACCAACACCTCTTCGACTGCGTGCGAGCCACACTTGATCTTTTTTGTTTGTTTGTTCGTTTATTTTTTTCCATCTCAAGTAACATCTGTCATTCCCGAACGGTGAAGGAAAGCGAGCAAAAGATTCTAAGTTCACCCATTCCCTTTACGAATTATAAAACCCTTTGCGAACTGCAAAATTTCCTCAACGATTTTTTTCATGGTGTTTTGTTGCTGCAATGATATAGATATGGCTCCAATGGTGCCCGAGACTCCACCGTTTTGTTTATCTCCAGGTGAGTTCTTCTTTATTTTCTCTCATAATCTCTTGTTCCCGCTTTTGGGTCATATACTGATTGCATTTTCTTGATTTTGCTTACGGTTCATTTTGTGTTTGAACAATGATTGTGAGTGTTGTTTATGTGAATCGACGGCTAATGTGATTATAAGTTTGTCCGTAGTATGGATTCGATTGTTTTCTTTTGCCTTGTTGATTCAATTTGTTTATTGGAATTCTGGTGTGGGATTTTCCAGACGTAGGAACGCGAGGTCGTTTGACTTCTTGAGGCCAACAGTGTAGGTTTGAAAAGAGGAAGAGGTTGTTCAGACAATGTGGCTGAGGGTTCGAGGGAGAGACTTCGACTTGGGTGCTCCGAGATTGAGAATTTCTCTTGGATTTTGATGGGATATATTGGTTTTCAAGGGATTTTGGTTTCAATGGAGATGAGGTTATTGGTGGAGACGATCTTGTTCTTGATTGATCTTCACAGCTTTGATTAGCCCTCTCAAGCTTCCGCTAAACAAGAACAATTTCTGTTTCTATGTTCGTGTTGCGTCCTGTTTTCTTTATAGTAGGTGGGGTTTGTTGATTGAGAGTCTTGATTAGATTCTTTGTTTTTGAGCCTTTTGAAAGCCATGGAGGAAGATCCTAATTCTTGGTTAAGAAGAACCAAGTTTTCTCACACAATATGCTATCGTTTAGAGTCCTTACGATTGGCTTCCTTTCCTGCCGCCACTCACCCACCACTCAACTCAGTTGCACAATCAAGATCTCATGTTCTTAACAAGCAGAGGTCCTTGTCTCCGGCTCCGCCTCCACAAACTACACTTTCCGATGCATTTAAGAGTGCACGTACCGATCAGAAGCGGTTTTCAACGCCGCCGCCTCAGAGGAAGGCACCTGGAAAAGACAAGGGTAGAAGACTATTTAGTAAAAAAGCTAAGGAGCGCAATTCCTTAAAGGAAGAGAAATTAAAAGGCCTTCTGAGGCATTTTGCCTCATTTAAAGGCAATGGGAAGTCCAAGTTCAAGGAGTCTTCTTGGACAAGGTTTTTTGAGCACAATGGAGGGAAGGTCACCGCTGTCGAGGCTGTAGATGAATCGTCTATTGACCTGTCGAAGTTGAGTTTTGGGCATAAATTTGCTTTCGGAGCTCATAGTCGGCTTTACCATGGACTTTACGAAGATAACGTTGTTGCTGCTAAGATGATCAATCTACCAGTCGATGACGAAAATGGAGAACTCGCAGGTCGCTTAAAAAAGCAGTTTGATAGGGAAGTAACCCTTTTATCTCGTCTCCGCCATCCCAACGTTATAAAGGTAAGCATTTGCTCCTTGATTGATGACAAGTTCATCTGAATTACTTTTTGTTAGGTTAGTTTTGAGGCATATCTTTCGCTGAACTTTTATGTTTTTAATGTTTGATATGAGTTCCCAGTTGCTGCTTGAAAAGAAAAAGTATCTGTGTTATGAATTATGTATGAACAGTATTGTATTTGCCATTGCTTTACAGTTGGTAGCAGCTGTGAAAATGCCACCCGTTTATTGCATAATCACTGAGTATCTACCTCTGGGTTCCTTAAGGGCATATCTTCACAAACTTGAAAAAAAATCTCTCCCATTGCAAAAACTATTTGCTATTGCCTTGGACATTGCTCGTGGGATGGAATACATTCACTCACAAGGCGTCATTCATCGGGATCTCAAACCTGAAAACGTTCTTATTGATGAAAACTTTTGTCTAAAGATTGCCGATTTCGGCATCGCTTGTGAGGAGGCACGTTGTGATACATTAGCGGAGGACCCTGGAACTTTTCGTTGGATGGCCCCCGAGATGATCAAACGTAAACCTTATGGAAGAAAGGTTGATATGTACAGCTTTGGACTCATCCTGTGGGAATTAGTAGCTGGAAAAATCCCTTACGAGGATATGACTCCCATCCAAGCAGCTTTTGCAGTTGTAGATAAGGTATTTTTATTGTTAAGCACCATCTTTTTATTTACCAACTTATCTGTTCTGTAACACTGTTGGGGCTGTATGTTTCAGAATATTAGACCGGTGATCCCGAGCGAGTGTCCTCCAGTGATGCAGGCGTTGATCGAGCAATGTTGGTCCACGCAACCAGGAGAGAGGCCGGAGTTTTGGCAGGTGGTAAAAGTATTAGAGCAGCTTGAGAGTTGTGTTGGGGGAGATGGTGAAGTGTAGAGAGCAGAAGGGAAGTTGGGAAGATCACAAGAAAGGGTCTAAAGCAGCATGGGATGGATGCAGAGGGTTGGTCCTCTTCATTCTCATAATTCTCTCACCTCCACACCTAAATTCATATGAATCTTTCTCTGTGCGCTTTTAGCTTTTCTTGAAAATATCATGTTGGCTCCCCAGGTTCATTGTAGATAAAAAAGAAACAAAACTTTTGCAGTTTTTTTTTGGTTCCTTCAATTGTTTCTGTTTCTAACATTCACATGACTGAAATGAATACGTTTCTGACGATATTTTTGGAATTCTCCTCTCAGAATTGTGAACTTATCTGTTCCTTTGCACTTTATTTCTCTTCCCTCTCCTCATCCAACTCTCTTACTTTCTACTTTCTTGGCTCTTCAAATTTTCATCACATATCGTCGTCAGTCTCACCATTTTAAAACGTGTCTACTAGAGAGGGTTTCCACGTCTTAGTAAGGAACGCTTCATCCTCTTCTCCTCTCCAACCAATATTTGATCTCACAATCCACTCCCTTTGGGGGCCAACGTTGCTGAGTATCTATGGAGAATCCTTGTAAGGAATGCTTTGTTTCCTCTTTCCAACCAAGGTAGGATCTCACAATATACCCACCTAGAGGGCCAACATTCTCGTTGGTACGCCACTTGGTGACTTGGAAGAGGTTTCACATCCTTTGTAAGGAATGTTTCATTTTCCTCTCCAACCGAGATCTCACAATCCACCTTCCTTGGGGGCTTCGTTTCCCTCCCTGTTGTGGAATCTCGCAATCGACCCCCCTTGGGGCCAGTGTTTTTGCTGGCACACTGCTTGCTTGGTGGCTTGGTGGCTGGCTCCAGTGTAATACCATTTGTAACATCCAAAGTCATACCTAAACCTTTTACCTAAATAAAGAATGAAGTCATTCCTAAACCTTTTACCTAAATAATAAATAAAGAAGGAAGTCATTCCTAAACCTTTTACCTAAATAAAGAATGTTTCCTTTTCCTCTCTAAAGGAACTGGATCTCACAATTTGTTACTTTTCTTGACCTCATTTTTAATATATCTCTCCGTAGTAAGATGTTTAGCATTCAATTAAAACATGACCTTAAAAAAAATTTAGGAGCCAAGGACATTATAATGTTTGTGTGATGAGCATTAATACAGTTTTTAGGAGCCAAGGACATTTAGAATGTTTGTGTGATGAGCATTAATACAGATGACATACGTAGTAGGAGTGACACTGTTTCATTCATTCTTAAGTCGATTTTAAAACTATTAAACCTCAGGACTTAAATGTTTCAATAAGATTTTAAGTGACAAATTCTTTGACAGAGAGCACCAAACATTAATTATTGAGTCAGCCACATAAACCAAGAAACAATTCCATGTATCCATGTAACTCTAAATATAATTATCCTATCCAGCCTTATTCTCGTAGGTTCCATTACTCATGGGTTGTGAATTTTATTTTCACATGCCACCAGATCACCAAAGTTTACAGCTGAAAAACATTAAAAAAATAAATAAATAAATAAAAAGTGGAACAGTGGCCAATACTAAAAAGGAAACTCTACGTTATATTATCTATCTTATAACAATTTAGACGACTTCAACAGCCGTCCGATTGGGCAATTTGTCGAGCAAATCAACGGTAAGCATCGAAGCTCTGGGCTTCGGAAGCCGACCAGACGAGTACCCAACTGAAACAAGAGGCATTGACATGGTCCTTTCACAAGCACTCAGCCATTTAGTTTGCATGTATCTCTGTTTTCGCCATGGCCCCAAATGCATCTTCTTCTCCTTCATGCACTTTTTCGCAGCGCCGCACACTATTTTTATTACGCCCTGAAGTTTCTCCACTTTCCCCACAAAGATCTCCGGCACCCGCCGTACCAGGCGGTTGTAGTCCTCGCTAGCTCGAGCCATTTCAAACTCTGCTCTCAAGTTTAATTCAATTATGTACCTCACCTCCCCTTTCTTTGATTTGTGCACCACATCCAAAAATGTGTGTTCCCCTGAATCAATTTCAATGAAAAAAGCCCAAACAATTCAGAAATTTTGAAAAATTTCCATAAATTTTCTTTTTCCATTTGTGTCTGTTTGTTCGTTTACCTGAGGGTATATGATGCGAGCTTCTCCACTTGGTCTTGCAAACGGCACTATCGTAGCCGGCGTTTCGAAGGTGACCGGAAATCTCCCTCATCAGGCAGCTCCGGCAGCCGGTCATTGCCAGAACGGATCTTCCACATCCACAGGCTCCTCCCGTCCCCTGTATTTCCTTAACTGCCTCCTTTGTGGCAGTTCTGATCTTTGATTCCAGAGAATTAGTCCGACATATCGTGGCCTGCATTACCATTACAGTACAAAGTTACAAACCCATTAACCTCAAATGTTTTCTTTTTAATTTAATTTAATTAAAAAACAAATCACTCACTTGTAAAATCTGGTTTTGGGTCTCCCAAAAGCTCTTGCTTTCTTCCAAGCTCTCGCCATTTTCCTTCTCTTCATCATTTTCATCAAACGCCGTCGTTTCACTCTCTTGACTCTCTAAGCTGCTCCCAAATCCCTCCGCCGCGAACCCCTCGCCGTCGTCCAAAAACCCAAAAACCATGTCGGAAAAACTCGAAACCTCTGTTCCCGGGAAACTCCGGCCGGCCATTTTATAATTATGTGATTTTTCACACAGGTGTGTGTTGTGTAGAACTAACTGGACGACTCCGTCTTTATATACCAAATTATTCGGATCAAACCGGGTCTACCGTAAAACCGGGCAGATAAACGAGACGCCACGTACAGTTGGGCTCCACGTTGATGATGTGGCGTGGCCGAATTGAACATGATCGAACAAACTAGTATACTGATCCCTCGTGGGCTTTAATAGACCGGACAGCGGGGATCCACGTCAGTTTGGACAGTGCAATAATGCCGATCCATTTAATCAACCTAATCCGGATATGCTCGAATATCCACCATTGCACCTTTTTTTTTTCTTTTTTTTTTTCCATTTCCAATCATTATTATTTTTTATAACTTGTGGGGTATTAAAATAAAATAATAATAACAAAATAAAAAGCAATTAAAATTGAAAAAGGCTGGAGTTAATATATAATTAATTTGTTTAATTTATATTTCGTTAGATCCAAAATGTTTTATAATTAATATTAATTTATTTGTGAACAATAAATACAAATCATAAAGTGCTGAAATAAACGAATAATACATATATAAATAAATGGATATATTTGTGGAATGGCGGGGCCAGGTTTTGTGAAAAAACAATTAGCGGGATGACATAAATAATTAAAAGCGACGCAGCAGATGGGATGCGAATTCTATCCTAAAATCATAATCCGGTAGGATTGGTGGGACCATCATTCTTGGACGTTTGATTGATTTAAACGTGGCTAAATCACCGACGTTGATCATGGAATTCTGGGACCCACCTGTTCCCTACCCGATTTTAATCATTGTACTTCTTTTTCTTTTTTGCCATAATGGAGAGCTGGGATCTTTGTAAATTGCTTAAGCCGACGTGGCAATTACGCGGCTCCTCGCCTCCGCCGTTGACGTTTCTTTGGCCGTTTCCCGCGCGTGGGACCCCACGCCCATGTTTCTATCCTTAAATCATTTGATTTTATCTATAAATTATAGTGTTTTTAGATTATTTTATGCGCCTGATCTCTTTACATTATCAATCATATATTAATTTATCATATTTATATAATAGATTCCAACATAAAATAAAAGTTAAAACGGTAAATGAGATTTAAACATTTTCTTAATTTTGATTTAATATTCCACATATTATGGAAGCTTTTAGAAGTCGGTAGAAAAACAGACTATTCCAATCAATAATTTAATTATATATTAATCAAATATTAAATAGAACATGGATGATTAAAGATGGGTCTGAAAGTGATTAGTTTGATTTTTAAAGTTGTTAAAAAGTGATTAATTATTGTGTTAATGAAGATTAAAAAAACGTCAATATATATATATATATTTATTTTAAAATGAAATTAAAAGTTTGTATAAAACTCGAACCTTCTTCTCTCATCCACGAAGCTTTTAGATGTTTGTGGAGAACAGAGTGGAAATTGATGATTGATGTGAATTTTATATTTCTTTTTTTTTTGTTTATTAATAGATTAAATGTTATCTTTCTATAACATGCTGTAAATATTTTAAATAAATAAAAAAAAAGCTTATTTTATTATTTTAATAATATACATTTCAATGAATTGAATTAAATAAAAAAAAAGATCAATAATATTAACCATAAATTATGAAATTGGTGCAGACGGTTTTAGAAAGCTAAGGGGATGGTGATCCAATATTAATATTAATAATTATGAAAACAACGTTTACCTATGAATTCCATCGTCTAATTGTGGCTTATATTGGTACAGGCCGCCTAAAAATTTCATGTGGCCTCTGTTTTTCGTCTCTTTTTTATATTGTATTTTTGCATGTGTTATGTTTGGTTCATTAAATTTTATAATATGTATTAAAAAAATAGAGGTTAAATTAATAAAATGCCTTTAAATTTTCCATTTTATCTATAAAAAAAAATACAGAATTTTTTTTAATAATAGGAATTGGTATAAATTTATTTTATACGACACTCACAATTTACATATATTGATAATTAATATATAAATAACTAGATATTGATTAACCATAATTGTTAATTTAATTTAGATGTGTTAAATAAATGAAGTTAAAATTGCTAAAATTGTATTAAATAATGGGTCCTTGTTAGTATGAAACTTTGGTTTTTGCAAGCTTTTGTTAAAACACGGGATTTATGCACAATTTCTTTTCTAATCTGGACATAAAATAAATCTAATTTGTCTTATTACTGCGTTTGTGTTTATTTTATAAATTTTAAAAACCTAAAATTGTGAAATATTTGGGTTTTTCTTTTCTTTTCTTTTCTTTTCTTACTTTCTCTCTCTCCTAAAATATAAAATCAATAATGAGAGGTGGCGTGTTTAATTGAGTTGATACATGAATGATATATGTGATGGTATTATTAAAATTTAAGTAAAATAAATTTTGATAAACGAATGAGATACATGAACGATATACTTGATTTATTATTAGAATGTATGCTACATAAATAATTGTGAGATTCCACGTCGGTTGGAGAGAGAAATGAGCCTAGAAACCTTTCTCTTGTAGATGCATTATAAAACTTTGAAGGAAAAGCTAAAGAGGACAATATATGCAAATTAGTGGACTGAACTATTACAACTGGCATTAGAGGCAAACACCACGCAGTGTGCTAGCGAAGGACGCTGGGCCTTGAAGGGAGAGATTTTGAGATTCCACATCGATTAGAGAAATGAATGACTATTAGTGAAGACGCTGGCACCAAAGAGAGATAGATTGTGAGATCCCACGTCAGTTGAAAAGGAAAAAAAGGTATGAATTCTTAAAAATTTTGAGAAAATTCGGAAGAGTAGGTTTTGACGGTGTTACTATTAAAATTAAAATGGAAGATCGTGTTGTTATATGTTATTGGTGATGAACGGACTTGGAAGGTATTCAAATCCATCAAGTCCATAACTTGGGCCTAGAAAGGCCCATATCCATGATTATGGGCATAGGTGGGCCACTGTGGAATCTTACAAACGGGCCGAAAGCCCAAAACAGTGTTTAGAAGTAGTTTGTTTATGTACGGTATAAAAAGCAATAATCCAGTACAATGAGTTTCCAAGTCCAATACCTTCCTCACCTGCCCACTACAATGGAATCGGACCAAGACAGGGAGGTTGAAGAAGACTGAAGAAAATCCTCAAATGTTGGATGTTTATGCCCAAAACCAACGCCAGAATCACACCACATTCCTTGCGACTTCAATCTTTCAAGCAAATAAGCATTCATGCTCTCACTCTCATTCTCATCCACCTCTATTTTTCCTTCCAAAACTTTCACAATTTGCCTCATCTTCGGTCGAGTTTTCGGGTCGGGATGTACACATAACAATCCTAAATGTAACACTCTCTCGACTTCCTCCTCGTTCCACCCGCCCTTCTTCCTCAGTCGCTCGTCGACTGCTGCTGTGATCTCCCCTTCAACCGCCAATCGTCGAACCCAATCCACTAATGGTGGCTTCCCTTCCTCTATTGGTCTCCTCCCACACATCACTTCCAAAATCAAAACACCAAAACCAAATACGTCTGATTGAGTCGAGGCTCGTCCCGTTCGAATCAACTCTGGCGCGATGTAGCCCATGGTGCCAACGATTCGAGTCGTGCTAGCTACTTGGTTGTGGCTATGGACTCGAGCCAAACCGAAATCTCCTAGTCTTCCATTCATGTCTTTGTCTAGCAACACATTGCTGGCTTTTATGTCCCTATGGAGGACCTTGGATTCCCATCCTTCGTGTAAATACAAAACCCCCGAAGCTACGTTTTTCAATACTCGAATTCGATCCTCGCAGCTCAACATGCTTCTCTCGTCGCAATCAAATACCCATTTGTCTAAACTTCCATTTTCCATGTAATCATAGACAAGTAAGAAATTCCCCGTCTCTTTCTTACACCAACCCCTCAAACTGACTAGATTTCTGTGCTTCAATCTTCCTATACTCGAGATTTCAGCTAAGAACTCTCGCATCCCATCGTTTTCGTGAGAAATTCGTTTCACTGCAACTTCCGAACCTCCTCCAGCCAAGACCCCTTTGTGCACCTTCCCATTCCCTCCAACTCCGATGACATTTTCTTCTGCAAACCCTTTGGTTGCCGATTCGATTTCTTGATATGTAATTCGGTGTGGCCAATACTCCAATTCCCAGTCTTCCATTTCCGCTCTTGCCCTCGCTCTCCTCCGGTGGTCTGCAATCAAAATCCCCAAAATCGTAGCTATGAAGAAAACGAATAGGAATCCGCCGGCCGTCACTCCGGCGATGATCCACTTGGATTTAGTAATCGGGTCTTTTGGGAGGACGAAGGAGGGCAATCCAGCGGTAATCAAACTCTCGCTCAACGAAAAATTAGAGTTACTGAAACTCCAGGCTAAAATGTTGTGGCCTTGAACCAACTGCCCTGTAGAGCTCGTGAACCCCACATACATTTCGTCGGTGAAAATATGGGAGAGATTCAGAGTGGCGTTAATCAACGGCCGCCGTGGCCTCTTCATCCCCGCCGGAGCCATCGTAACATTCATCTGAAAATCGGAATAATCAATCCAGACTTGATAATTTTCGCCGCTATTAAGCCGGAACCTATTAAACGAGCCATCGTCGGACCAAAACCCAGCTTCTCCGGTAGCGGTAGACGTCAAGGAATTCAAGTCGATTCCCACATGATTGTCGTCGGGGTCATTGAATTCCTCATTATCAAACACATCAAACTCAATTCCAAAGACATGGTTATTAGGGTTCCCATTAAGGGTGAAGTTCAAAAACCCTAAATTCTGAGCGGAGGCAGTTCCGTGGATCCCAGTCTCCGGAACAAAGATAAAAACCAAGCCATGTCCGGGAAGGGTATCCCTGTAAGGGGCCATGGCGAAGATGAAAGAAGTGGAGAAGGAGTAGAGACGGGAGGAATTGGGTGCCCTAGTGGGGATCTTGGAAGGGTACAGAGCGCGACCGATTGAGAAACTGGTTTGGTTGGTGAGGGCGAGGATGCGGGATTCAATGGTGGCGTTGCCGTAGAGGAAGACATCGGTGGAATTGAAGCCGTTGAAGACGAAATCAAGGGCGGATATGGAGCAGAAAAGAAGGGGGAAAGAGAGGAGAAGAATTGGGAGTTTCAGAGCGGCCATGGGAGGAGCAGAGAAGAAACAGAGGAAGATGAAGAAAAAGGCACACGGTTAGAGATGGGCAGAATTTTGTTGGTCAACTATTAGGCTTCAAAACCCTGTACGACACCGACTCTCTTTTTACCTCTAATCCAATCCACTTTTCTTACCTTAAATTTCATTTTCAAATTTCTAACTTTTTTTTTTCTTCTTTAATTCTTAAAAAAAGAATAAAATAAACCCATTTCAAATTTCAATCTTTTTGGTCTTTGGCTTACTTTGACTAAGGTAACTTTTAAAATAATTACAGACCATTGCACTCTTACAAAAATTAGTTAATAAGTATTTGGTAAATTTTGGTTCCATAAGTAGCAACAGTATCTAAGTTGGTATATCTTGAGGGTTATTGAGAGGATAATAAGGAATGACTATACTAGAGTCTACCTGGGTAGTAAGAGAGGCTAGACGATGACAATTGAGAGGTTGTCATATGCCTGGTTGGCTCCTCGCAAAATATAGCTTATGCTTAAACATCTGATTGGGGAACGGAGCAACCCTTGTGAAGTTCCGGCAGAAAAGGACTTTAGGGACAACAAAAAATTAAGTCACGAGAGCTTATACTTAAATTGAATAATATCATACAAATATTCAGTATTCTCAGTAGCATGTTAATAAATAAAACAAGCAAACACGTGGGAAGTTTCATAAGTTAGGCATAATAGATATTATAAGTAGGTAAAGACAAAAAAAAAAAAAAGCGATATTATTAAAAAAAAAAAAAAAAAAAAAAAAAAAAAAAAAAAAAAAAAAAAAAAAAAAAAAAAAAAA